>NC_056746.1:308264690-308449690 GCF_019279795.1 Protopterus annectens | reverse complement strand
TATAATATTTAAAAGAATAATAAAACACAGCGCACATCGAGTGGGGCATGTGGGTGTGCTTCATGCACAGAATGTCAACCCTGGGATGTCAGTCCCGTGGGACTGGGAGATGAGGCTGGTCAGGCTTGTGAGCAAACCACTGCTTCTCGTACTCTTGGCAGGATGCTACCAGTGGGAGAAACAGTGTAGACCAGCTAAGTCTAATCTTGACTCAACAAGAGGTCCTTCCCTGGCGAGACGAACCAGAAATTGTAAGGCACATCAATGTTTGCACCTTTAGCAGAGTATGATCACGGCAAGGCTCATACGTACATGGACTAAACAGATGAAGTGTCTGCAGAAGTTTGGGTTGCGACAGTATACTGGATGAGTACCGGGATGTGCAGAGAGGGCAATGCGTGCAGGTGTGGTATGGCTGGGCTAGCAACTGGAGAATGGATGGTTGCTGTGTACGTGGAGCTTGGGAGGGGGCGGAAGAAGGAACCATGGGTATCACATTATGGAAGAAATATGCAAATGAAGCAGCACAGCAATAGTGTAGTGGGCGGAGCATCCACCTAATTTGCAGATATTCCCGGTTCGAGTCCCACTGTAGCACAGTCAATTTTACATGGCAAAGCACATTATAACCAATAGTTTTGTTGCAAAACCCACTAAATAACATATATATGAACTGGAGTACTGCAAGAAATGCACATGTGAAGTATCAGTGTCAGACTGAATAAGGCACTAGTAAGCAGGTTTAAGCACAAATAAGCAATAGTAAGTGTATGTAAGCACTAGTAAGCAGGCTTAAGCCCATTTGCGTGGCAGTAAGGATTGACTACATTGGTTAAGTAAGTCTGAAACTAACACCTTGTAAGCAGATGTAACGGCAGGTTAGCAGTGTTTACCTCTGTGAAAACCCGCTAACAACTGACAAAACATGCCTTAACCACTCTGTATCCAACAGCCCTTGTTCTGCCCAGCAACAAAATAAACGGCCTCTGCTGCACTCAAACACAGAACCCCACACACTATAGGCAAAGCGCCTTACTGCTAAGCCATGTCAGATATACATAACCCTGATGTATTCAAAACATATCAACCAGCCCAGTCATTCAACAGTACAGAGAATGTATTCCAACATGTAAATGTATTTATGTGAGTAAATATAGTAATATTTAAACAGATACAACATATCAATAGATGCAGATATCTATATATATATATATATATATATATTTATATATCCATAGTAATATACATATATATATATATATATATATATATATATATATATATATATTGCCACACAACTGTAGATAGCAATGGTAGATTGAAAAATACAAATATGTGCACATGCACCGGTAATGGGGTTGAGACGCCCCAAACAATATACATCATGTACGAATAGGCATACCCCCCCCCCACCACAGCCAAATACGTCCACCCTGCAATACACTAAAGTGTTACAGATCACATAAGCAGGACCTGACATGACATGTGCACAACATGTAAAAAGGACTACAACCTACCTGTATGATGTCAGGCTGATATTGGTAACATATTATGCAGTACAGTGTGGCTCCCATAGGAGATGTAAAATAATGAAGCTATCATCATCCCCAGGATACATATACACAGACAAATATATGCAGATACAGATATACATATCTATTTATATATATATATATATATATATATATATATATATATATATGTGACTGCACAGACACACGCAGAAATATATACAGTAAGATGCATATGTAGAAGGTGCACACAATATGGAACAGCCACCATGCCTACAGTTAACACCTTAACAACTGGACACTGTATGGGCCACCCATACAAATGACAATTGTTGCCTGCAACATATGCCCACAGAGACATCATAGAGTAAAACACCACACACAGGTTTGCAGAAATGGATAACCATTAGTTGTGTACTATTACGGTTTTATATGCCATGTATTATAGCTGTTCAGACACTGACATCCATATAAACAGAGTAATGCAACTGTGCAACCATTATACTAATACAGTATTCTGGAAAGCGTCACAACTGTTGCTGTCCAGGCCAAGCCCTTCATATTGTACAATAGCAAAGACAGACTGGGCCACAGGATACAAAACAATTAACAATAAGTAATGCAGGTGTATAGTTCAGCAGCCTCTATCTAAACTCTATACAAAATCACTAGGTGTAAAGACATTAGTTGACCAAATGGGATGTAACTGTTACATAACAAGGCATAACTGACACCATCACAAGCACACTGCCAAACAGAACAGTCTGTATGGCAGGAGGCAGTAGGCCTGCAATAACCCGATTTATGTAAGTAATGTAAATATAGGTGAAGTGTATGGTACTATACATCCAGATATGTTAAGGCAGTACACCCCTGATACCCCCACATTTTGTAACAGCCTAGGTCATTTATGGTGCATCCCCCTAGACTCAATAATACAGGGCCACATACCACTGTTACATGCACTGGCCTCTAGAGTGCATAAGGGCACACATGTATTGTGTAGGTGAAGCCCCACCATATGTGTGGGGGATACAGCAGTGGACTGATGGCAGCAACGGCAGTGTGATATAGTCACAGCCCACTACCGAACAACCGCTGACAGCATGTCATATGTGCAAAGCTTGGTATGTAGGTGGAGGACAGAGGCTGGAACACAGGCCCATATGTGGTAAACCTTTGCCATACACTAAGCAAGTTGCTGGTGTCACAGAATAGTCTGCAACATATCCTTGGTCAGGGAATTGTGGTTAGAAACATAAATGGATGTAGCTATGTACTGATAGCACTCAACACACACACTGCCAGTGAAATATCAGACACAGCACCTGTGTGGAGGACAGACATAACATGATAGGCACACCTCTGGCCACCAAGAGGATAGGCCCACAGGTGATAGCTATGCAGACAGGCAGCATTCCAAGGTAAACTAGTGTGTACACACACACCCTGTAACACCAGTACTATACAAAGCATAACACAACTCTACTCACACTCTGTAGTTCTGGAACCTCCTACAAATATGTAGCTGGCCTGAGTGTGCTGGTTCTCTCCTGTAAGAGGTATTGCTACCTGCTGTCTGTAACACTGATGCTCACACACAGGAATGATGTCCACCACACAGGAAAGGTAAAGGGTCCATGCCCACATGATGTGAGGATTCATAGTAGGTGGTTGCCATGATAGTGGTAATTGGAGGTACTAAACAGCAAGCTGCATGTAGTTAGCACATGGAGGACACTGATTGGTGCAGAGGCCATCACCTGATCATGTGCACCACCTACTAAAGCCAGGCTGCAATCTATTCAAAGCACTCAATCCATTTACTGGAGAGAGAGGGAGAGAGAGAGAGAGAGAGAGAAAAGAAAGAAAAGACAAAGTTCTTCAAACAATAAGCTGACGTCACAGGCATTTAGCCAGCTGTCATTCAACAAGACATCATTCCCACAACAGGTATGTGAGTTATATATACATGTAATAGCATGTAGTATCTAGTCCGTCATAATGGGATAGATGATGTGGAATGAGCTATATGTGTCATCAGGTGTTGTTGTGATGATGTTCAACTGAACAACTGCTATGGACAATAGTGTCTGTCCCTGTGTGCAGTGGGCCATAACCATTTACTGTGCAGGTCAACACTGACAGTCAAAATGTAAGCCATCATAGTGTGTGTAGTGTAATGGGAAGTATGTATATGATGTGGCCAATAGCTGGTGGTGGCAGTAATGCCATTATGATGGACATGTGGGAGCCATGGCCCACCCCTGACAAGATACCCAAGTGAATCTGTAATGTAGCATGCCAGAATGCCATATGTGTGTAATAGGGTTACCTGCCATCGGCTCCTACATATACCCCCCCAATGTCAGGCTGTGTCCATATGTGGCACCTGTCTGTGTTGTAGCAAGACAGAACAGTGCAGCTGTGCAGGAAGGTGTTGTGAGATTGTGGAGCTGATGTCTGAATGTACCCCAAATATCGGTATGCATATGTGTACATATGTCACATATATAATATTTAAAGATATATATGTATAACAGCATGTATGTCCAGAAATATACTATACCCGTGTGCAGACATGTATATGTGCACATATATATGAAGTCGCATATATTTACACACATATAGATAAATACAGATATGCAAATGTTTACGTCTGTACAAACACACACACTAAAATATATGTATGGTAAGATATGTCCCCTATATCACTACCACAGTGATGTGTGCTATGTGCGAGGCAGCAGCACACATAGCAATACAGACAGATATCTACAGCTGGCAGTGTGTGCACCATGGATGGGTATGTCACATGTTAGTCCCGTTCTAGCACCACAGTGCCCCGCCTGTGAAGTCTGCTATGGGAATACGGGGAAGTATGGCAGATAAACACGTGGAGGTGGTAAGGATTGGTAGATATAGAGGACAGTCTACAGGGGTGGTATGTGACACGTGGTGGGTAAACACCATGAATGGTGTGTGTGGTCTGTGATGTGGATGCACCATAGTCCCCAATATGGGCACAATGGGAACAAGGCTCCTACCAACTCCCACTCACAACAGCAGTCCACGTCCTGAAGGTGCCAAGCCTGGTGGCTGAGCAGGAGGAGCATGTTGGCAGTGTGAATGTGTAGTGGTTGCCTCAGATGGATGTAGCACATCCCTCATGTGTCTGTGGAGCCTGGTATGGAACAGGCCCTAGACCTGAGCTCGGGGGACAGGGACATGATGGTGTGTGCCCGAGGGGGATGGCCAACATCCCCTGGGTGGTTCAACCTGAAGGTATGGCTGTAACATTACACAAGGAGGCCCCGGGTTAGCACACACATGTGATGTCGCCAGGTATCCTGGTCAGATGGGTGTGGGGAGGTGGATCATCTGGCCAATGGAACATATACATGTTATTGTGTCACTGTCATAGTACATACGTTGGTAGTAATAGTCTACCCTATCCCAGTACATGTCCAACAGCATGCATAGAACCCCCAATAACACAGACTGTTAGATGTTCAGCAATCCTAGAGCAGCCATACCACTGGCATATATGTAACCATAGTGGCCCTGACAATGGCATGCAAGTGAATAGTCAGTACCAGGCCGGGAATGTTAGTGTCCACACAGGGGACATGGCTACACTCGCCTAGCAGAAGCTGTGTTACACTACACAATTTGTCCAAATGTTAGTTAAGCTGTAGCCATACCTAATGAGTTGTGTGTATAGTCTGTTGAAGCTGATATGGTGGGTGGTGACAGAGATGTGGCTGGAACCCCATACACAGGGCCAATATTGACATGTTGCTGTGATAACCTCATACATGTACTGTTGTAACAGGGTTTGTTGCAACATGTGTCCTATGAGAGATATGAAGTCAGTACCTGTCAGGGCTTTCACCATCTACAGACTGCAGTCCTTACACTGCCTTCTGCAGTTCACAGATACATGTTCAGTGGGTACCACATGACACCAAGGGCACAACACACTGCCCAGTCTGCAGATGACCCTGCTGATGCAGATTCCGGATAAACATAGTACTGACATGGCAGGTATTACAACATGTAGGACAGCCATATTCACACACTCTGTTAAACCAACATTACTCCACATGCAGTATGGCAGCATTTACACTCTGTAGTCAGGTCAGGCACATCCCCCTCCTGTGTGTTGCCCTGTTTCCACAGTGTAAGTTGTTAGATGTAAATCTCCAATCCATCTGAGATGCATTTTGCCAAATGACAGATCTAGTTCCTGCCCACAGTGGATGTAAAGGGCCAACACCAAAATGATGTTCCTAGATATTGGTGTGTGTTACCATGCAATTCACTATGGTAATATTACCACAGCTATTCCACATGCACTTGGCTAGAAGAGGGCTGCAACTGGTGCAGAGACCATCAGCTGATCATGACCATTACTTATAAAACACAGACTGCTGTCTAGCAAAGCAGGTGTACATCCCACATCCACCAGAGAAGGTGTTGGCGGGACAGACAGAGACAATGTATGCCAGGAAAGGTGTGGGTGAGTAAAACTTAACCATGTGTGTGTCACACACCTACCAGTCCGGGGTTTCAAACACCTGACTGACTATGCATAGCTATCACATGTGTATGTAGTTATTGTATGCACCACATAGCTTACATGTTGGTGAGCTGTCCAGATACATATGTACTGGTGAGTGACATCTGCAACACTGTTGCAATACCGTAGGTGTAGCACATGGGCCTGTCCACATGAACAGGTGTCAGTGTCAACACAGCCACTCATACACATTGTCACACTTGGCAGGGTAACAAATACACTTCCTAACCATTTACCTTGCCACAATACAGTAATGCATTGGTATCAATAAGGCCCAAAGGGGTTATCCTGGGGTTCTATGGTCAAAGGGTATGTGACGGTGTCTGACATTAGAGAGCATGCTTCAGTATGCCAATGGGGATGGTACTGGGTGTGAATGTGGTCAGAGGCATCATACATCACACACACACACACACACACACACACACACACACACACACACACACACACACACACACACACACACACACACACACACCCACACCCACACACACACATACACACACATGGCGCTAGTACTGGCGTGCATGTGTGCAGTGCTTCACGGGTGTATAGTGGATGATGGTGCCAGACAGCTGTACAAGGCTGGGTGAGGGATATACCTTGGCATCAGGCCACATGAGAATGGTCTGCATTATGGCTAAGGGGTGTAGTGTCCAGACTGGAACACACAGGTGGGTATAGTATTCACCATACAGTCTCCTGGGTTGCTATTGTGCATGGCCAGTGCTGTACAATGCTTGGCATGTATGTGTTCTATACACCTTGACATGGACGGTGTTTGGGATTTGCACATGTCTCACATTCAGGTACAGTGGCATGTGGAAGTGCACCTGGTTTGTCTGGCCCATGTTGTGTACACGGAATGTTATCATCAGATATGACAGTCCCACCCATATGTGGCGGGGCCAGGTAATGGACACCAGGAAATCACAGTGTAATTCATGCTTAAATCAAAGCACACCATGCATATCCACAAGGGCAAAATATTGGAGTCAGTCATTTGCACTTTCATGTCCTTGTATAACCAGCATGTAAATGTCTTATGCCATCTCCATCAACAACACATCATATTTATCCCAGTAAGAAGTGCTCTCAACACTGAATTTATCCCAGTAACAAGAGCTCTCAACACCGTATTTATCCTAGTAACAAGTGCTCTCAACACCATATTTATCCCAGTAACAAATGCTCTCAACACCATATATATCCCAGTAACAAGTGCTCTCAACACTGTATTTATCCCAGTAAGAAGTGCTCTCAACACTGTATTTATCCCAGTAACAAGTGCTTTCAACACCATATTTATCCCAGTAACAAGTGCTCTCAACACTGTATTTATCCCAGTAACAAGTGCTTTCAACTCCATATTTATCCCAGTAACAAGTGCTTTCAACACCATATTTATTCCAGTAACAAGTGGTCTCAACACCGTATTTATCCCAGTAACAAGTGGTCTCAACACCGTATTTATCCCAGTAACAAGTGCTCTCAACACCATATTTATCCCAGTAACAAGTGCTCTCAACACCATATATATCCCAGTAACAAGTGCTCTCAACACCGTATTTATCCCAGTAACAAGTAATCTCAACACCGTATTTATCCCAGTAGCAAGTGCTCTCAACACTGTATTCATCCTACTAACAAGTGCTCTTAACACTGTATTTATCCCAGTAACAAGTGCTTTCAACACCATATTTATCCCAGTAACAAGTGCTCTCAACACCGTATTTATCCCAGTAACAAGTGCTCTCAACACCGTATTTATCCCAGTAATAAGTGCTCTCAACACTGTATATATCCCAGTAACAAGTGCTCTCAACACCGTATTTATCCCAGTAACAAGTAATCTCAACACCATATTTATCCCAGTAGCAAGTGCTCTCAACACTGTATTTATCCTACTAACAAGTGCTCTTAACACTGTATTTATCCCAGTAACAAGTGGTCTCAACAAAGTATTTATCCCAGTAACAAGTGCTCTAAACACCGTATTTATCCCATTAACAAGTGCTCTCAACACCGTATATATCCCAGTAACAAGTGCTCTTAACACCGTATTTATCCCAGTAACAAATAATCTCAACACACTATTTATCCCAGTAGCAAGTGCTCTCAACACTGTATTTATCCTACTAACAAGTGTTCTTAACACTGTATTTATCCCAGTAACAAGTGGTCTCAACACCGTATTTATCCCAGTAACAAGGGACCTCAACACCGTATTTATCCCAGTAACAAGTGCTCTCAACATCGTATTTTCCCAGTAACAAGTGCTCTCAACACTGTATATATATCAGTAGCAAGTCCTCTCAACACTGTATTTATCCTACTAACAAGTGGTCTGAATGGTATTCACACTCCCTGTAAGTGTCATTTACTGTTTGGGAACATCCTGAACACACACAAAGTCATAAAACAAGCCAAGCAGTAGGATTTACCATGTCTGCTGGATACATGCACAAAACTCAAACAACAAAACACGAGCTAATTTAAAGAGAAGAACAGCAAAGACAAATGTATGTGCATGTGAGATATACAAACAGACTTGGTGTGAATTGTTTGTGTACTTCTTAATGGACTCTAAATTTGGACAGTAGAGCAGTGTATGTAAAACACTTCATTCAGAACAGAGAGCTACTAGCAAACACTTTCCCATTTACCTAGGTAAGGTATTTTAAGGTAAAATGTTAGTTGTCTGCTACTGTAATTTATTTAGTAACCCGTCCTTGTTTGTCATCTGTATATCAGGCCAGGGATAATACCTGACATAAAAAAGGACACATATGTATAAGCTTCTACCCTCTCCTTCTCATATAAATACAGAAAGGTAGCAGCCGAAAAAAGAAGATATATATATATATATATATATATATATATATATATATATATACACTAATAACTATTTATCCATAGCTATCTATCTATGAGTCTACCTGAGAAGACCGTAAGCACAAAAGGCTGACAACGAGATCACCAACACCACAAGAACGACAGTGCAAAAAACACGAAAGTTGACATGCCTGACAAAGCACAATTCCGACAGTTAACAAATACAAAAAAAGATTCGCTGTTCTGAAAAACACACACACAACACAAGCACACCAAAAACCTTATAAACCTACAGTAACCCTTACATACACAACTATCTATGCACTAACCTTAACCCAAACCCTAACCCTAAGGTCCGTCACTATCCCATACTTACCTTACCTGCACCCTAACCCTAAAGTCCGTCGCTATCGCATACTTACCTTACCCGCACCCTAACCCTAACGTCCATCACTATCGCACACTTACCTTACCCGCAACCTAACCCTAAAGTCCGTCACTATTGCACACTTACATAGTCACGCTCAAATGCCAGCACACATGTTTCACATGTTTTCGGTGTTGGGATTTCAGCTTGTCGGGTATTTGCTTTGTCGGTCTTCTGGTGTCGTTTATCCCATTGTCATTGTTTTCGCTTGTCAGTCTTATCAGGTAGACCCCTATCTATCTATCTATCTATCTATCTATGGGTTTATGTCAAATCATTGAGCTTTTGGATTTTTATTTTTTGCTTGGGGACAAGCTTTTTGCACCTCCATGTAGGGGGTGATATATATACCAAATACAAGATCACACTTTAGTGGGAAAAGGGCAAATTAACAGATCCCCACTTTACCACGATCTCCATACAAATGCTTTGAATTTTCTGAAACTCGAACATATTGTCTTGACCATATGAAGTTTATGTTTCTGTAACTCAATAATCTGACATAAACCCATATATATATGCATGTGCATGTGTGTGTGCTGTGTGTGTGTGTGTGTGTGTGTGTGTGTGTGTGTGTGTGTGTGTGTGTGTGTGTGTGTGTGTGTGTGTGTGTGTGTGTGTGTGTGTGTGTGTGTGTGTGTGTGTGTGTGTGTGTGTGTGTGTATATATATATATATATATATATATATATATGTGTGTATATGTATATGTATATATATATATATATATATATATATATATATATATATATATATATGTGTGTGTGTGTGTGTGTGTGTGTGTATATATATATATATATATACACACACATGTGCTACATAATCCTGAAAGCCCAAAATCCTGATACCAAAATCTCGAAAGTTCAAAATACTGAAAACTCAAAATACTGAAAACACAGAATCCTGTAAACACACAGGATACCAACACTTACTATATTCCAGCACAGGTACATACAGAAACAAATAAAAGACAAACCATATTACTCTTCTCCAAGTATAAGCAGGGGGACAAGCTAACAACTCCGAGATTGCACCTAATGTAGTGAAGTGCAATCTCGGAGTTGATATATTTAAGTAGCAGTGGGTGTGGAGTGCAGGGGGAGCTTGCCCCCCTGCATATAGTTGAAGGGTAATATGTTTCTGTATGTATTTATGCTGGAATATAATAAGTGTTGGTATCCTGTGTGTTTTCAGTATTTTGAACTTTAGGATTTTGGTCTCAGGATTTCGGTCTTCAGGATTCTGTAGCACTCCTATATATATATCTGAAGCAATTTCTATCTTCCCTGATAACTCCTGAATAATTTTCACTAACCATTCCCTAAATTCCTTTATTTTTAACAAATAGGTGGGGAAGCACAAGTGTCTCATTTTTACTTCATTACTTGGCATTTTTATTTAGTTATTGGATGTGTAAGTGTCTCATTTTCACTTCATTACTTGGCGTTTTTATTTAGTTATTGGATGTGTATTAGAACTTTCCATTAAAATGCACTTATTCCTGTGAATATAATTTCTGTCTAGTGTAGCCCAGTTGCTGTACCTTGGGGAATAATATATAAATTCTTTCTGAGTTCCTACTATTAAATTCACATCTTCCATACCAAATATTTTCATAAATGTCTTCAAAACTATATCCCATTTTGTTACATTTTCCTTTCCAGGCCACCCAGCTACATCGCCACTTTTGCAAATCAAATTCCAGTCTCCTACTATAAGTAATATTCATTGCTGAAAGTTAATTATTTCTCCCAGAATTTTCTTAGGGTCCCTTGCAGCAGTTTTAGGTGGAATATAAATACATGCCAACGTGATCAACTTCTCTTGCCAGCAGCCCCTTAGTACCACAAATCTACCATTATTCCTTTTCCCCCTTCTTCTATCCTACTGGAGCTCCTATAGCAATTAATGTAAGTACTCCTCATTTCCTTTGTCCCAGATATTCCACTGAATAACCATCCTAAAATCCTTCCTTTTTCAATTTTCATGATCAGTTCTTTCCAAATGTGTTTCCTGTAGCATTGCTATTTGCACTCTACATTTCTTAATATAGTTCACTGTTCTTTCTATTTTTATATGCCTGTAAGACTGTTCATGTTCCAAGATAATATGGAAAGTACTGCCATTATGATCAGAAGTTATTGTTCCCATTTATGTATAACATCTTTTTCTAAATGTCTATTTTCAGCTTTTGTGTTACATGCATGCAATAATGTTTGGCAGGTTGATCTTTTATACAGTTGTTTCTTGTCATGTCCATTTGAAGCAATATTATATCTTGCAAGACTTTTTGTTTAATGAAACCATAAAAAGCATACCCATAATACCCCCATAACCTATTAACTTAATACAAACACACACATTATGTACAACTTCAAATAATGAAGTTTAACCCACCAAACAGGAACAATTGTCTCAGACTGATATACACTCAGAGGCTTTAATTGACCTATAATTAAGGTTAATCCTGATAAGATGCATGGTACCAGCCTTTGCTTCTACTTAAATTAAGTGCTGTCTGTTTTTGTCTTATCTTTATTCCTCTCTCAGATGTAGAAAACAGGTTGAATGCTTTCAGAAAACATTAACTTTTAACCTTAAAATAGTATTGCCCTCTTATCAGCTTGTCTCCATAGAAACATAAGACCTGGTGCATAGTTGCCTTCAGCTACAACCTTCTCATGTTACACTGTGAACATTTATTTGCTAAAGGAAAACTTTTTTTATTACATTCAGACTTCTTTTATTTACTTGCTTTCAGTTAAAACTTGCTGTTAGATCAAGCCAAAGGGCCTTAATCTAGTCATTCACCTATGCAAAATTAAGAAAAAGCATATCAACTTAACTTATATCATGATCTGTAAACTTATACTCCATCCCTCACCTCAGGAACCCAAGATTATAGCCTATTATCTTAAAAATACTGTTGTCCATGTTTTCTTTTTTACACTGCAATTCCTACATGTTTTAAAACCAAAAATTAATATAGAAGGAATAAGAAAAAGGGGCACTTGTTTACTTTGGTATCCCTATTATTCACAAAATAACCAAAAATACTTTACTATATAACACACAGTTTATGCCATGCAATGTTTCATAAAAGAACAGTTAAGAACACATTTGTTTTTCTTACAGTTACCTCTTTCCCTCCTCCTTCTTTCTCTTTAATGCTCTTCCAAACATTAAAGACATGAAGTAGGGCAAATGCTTTAGAGCCCCCTACAGGTTTAACAAAGTTAAAAAAATCCAATATTTCCATTTTTTTAGTTTAGCCATATTTCAGAAATATGAATGATGCTTTGTAATACCACATTTATTCATTAATTTTCAAGTTGCTGGCTTTCTTCCTGTTGATCTTCATCTTTCAACTCCAGTCTCTGGTTCATTTCTAATATGCTCCCAGTTCTTCTAGTCAACTTATTTGCTTTTCTCTATCTCTCAAGCATTTTCCTTTGGAATATTGAAAATGGTTTCACTGGGAAAGTCTCTCTACAAGCTTTAATATCAGAAGAATAAGAAGCAGAGTTGCATTCTTTTTGATAGCTCATTTTTATTGGACAACTTTTGTATTTTGTCCTTAGTCTGTTCTGCATCAAAAATGACTTTGCTCCCCCCAGGGAAAAACAATATTCTGAAGATAGCTGGATACAGCAGCTTGAATCTCACACCTGCCTTTTGATACTCCCTGATTGCAGGAATACATTTGATCACATTCTACTTGTAGTACAGTGAGTATTCATTTTTACAAATGCTCTACTGTCTCCTACTTTTAGTACTTTGCCCTTCTACCAGTTTTGTCAAAATGAATTATATCTACTGGTAGGATTGCATCTTTAATAATTCATGTCTTGGCTGCTTTCTCATGGTCAGGTTTTGAGCATACACACAATGTACCCTTTCAAATAAAAAACTCCTGTTGTGGAATACCAGTCCAGTTGCTTATTTGTGCTTTCATAAAATTAATACAGTCTGTTCCTTCCAGTTTCTCTGATACAGCAGAAAATATCAGGTTTTCCCTAGGTGCTCTGTCCTTTAATCCTACCATTCATTAATACATCTCTTCTTGAGGAGTGTCATACTCAGTCAGCCTTTTCTTCATATTAAATTCTGATTGTTGCAATTTTATCAGTGCATCTGAATACCTATTTAAAGCTTCTTCTATTTTTCCAGCCCTTTGTTATTTGAGTTGATATACACCATCTTTGTTTCATGTATTTTAATCAGCTATGCGCATAATGGTTAAGGTCTTCACCTCCTAGACAGAAGGTAGAGGGTTTGATTCTGACCTTGGGTTATTGGCTAGACTTAAAATGGTCCTTCATGGCAGTTAGTCTAGTATCCACCTATGAACCTGAGCACATTTGACTTATCTTTCCTCTTGGTTGCTGGAAGTCATGTCTTGCACCAAAGCTGGATCTTGAACTGCATTTTGCTGAACAGTTGCATGATTCTTCCAAGCCAGTGTTTTCTCTTCTCCTTTTGTGGTTGATTTTATTTCAGGTTCTCTAAATTTCTTCTTTGCTGGCATCTAGGCAGTGCACTTACAAAGTAGTAACTGAAATGTACCCAAAAGGACAAATTCACTGGCTCTTTTTTCTCAGTTTCTATTTTTACACCGGGAGAGCTGACATTAAGCTGTTACTCAGTGTGCAGCCATCTTGGAATTCATGCTAGGATCAAGATGAATTATTTTAACTTTTATATGATTCTGGCTTTTGGAGTGATTTTTTACCCTTTGATGACTGAGACTTGTAACTGTTGCTAACGCTCACAATTTAAGTTCTACTTTTGCTACTGTTTATTTTAACAAACTTGGAAACTAATTTATCCATTGTTTTACTATTCTATGCTTTGCATTATCCACGATTTGTTTGCTGCTGTTTATTTTTATAGATTTGATGCTACATTATTCACTGTTTTATTGTTCTATGTTTGGCATTACTTAGAACATGTTGCTTCTTTGTTTTACATTGCTAACTACAATTCCCATGACTACTAGTATTCCTAGTGATAAAGCCATGCCTATTTGCTTCCTCACACCTGCCAGTTATTATTTTTCACATTTTATGCAATCACTAATAGGAGAAGCAGAGGTGGGCAAATAATAGTGCTTCTGGGTACATTTCCTTGGTGGGACACTGGTCTCAGCATTACTTTCCTGTGATGAAATGTTGGGAACCTTTTATTTGTTCTATACCCAGCACTCAAATTTCCAACAGTGGCAAGTAACTAGGATCCATGTTCTACTCAAATGTTAGATTAATATGAAACAAACAGTTGATTATTTCTGACTAGCTGTTTGAAGGTGCTTTGTTTTTTAATCACAGAGACATGGCTTAATGACAACTCCCCCCACCCCCCAATTTGGTCACTGAAGTGCTGTTTGGCATCTCCATGATACAGTGCCCTTAAAAAGGACTAGATCAGGGTTGGGGCTGCAATTAGCTTTGGTTACAGGCTTCAGTTAACTAAAGATGCTTCTAGGATGACCAAGTCCATTAAATTTGCCTTTGTTACAGTAGCAAATTGTGTGCTTTTCCTCACCTACGTCTACTCAGTTGCATGATGACATCTGCACAAGGGTTTACTGATTTCCTTATTAGCAATACCTTGTTCTTCTTCTTCTTCTTTTGGCTTTTCCCAGTTAGGGGTCGCCACAGCAGATCACCTTGTCCACACATTGAATGGCAGTGGAGTTTTACGGTGTCAAGTTGCCAGCCCGGCGCCCAACCTTCCACAGAAGGCACACTCACATGCACACCTAGGGCCAATTTAGAGTGTCCAATCCACCTGCAGCATGTCTTTGGGATGTGGGAGGAAACCAGAGCACCCGGAGGAAACCCACGCGACCACAGGGAGGACATGCAGACTCCGCACAGAAGGCACCCCAGCTGAGGATCGAACCGAAGAACCTCTTGCTGTGAGGCGGCAATGCTAACCACTGCACCACCGTGGCCGCCCTCAATTAGCAATACCTTGTTGATGTTGGTTATTTCACTATTTGCACTGATGACCATTTGATGGCTCTGGCTAAAGGATTTAGTCATCTTATAGGTGCTTTTGGGTTTGTTCTGCTTATTAACTTGGGAACACATTAATTCAGGCACACTACTGGATATAAAGGCTTCTGCTTGGTCATGAAACTGGTCACATAGTCTTGACCTCATTATTGACCACCTTGCAGTAGAGCTACTGTGTTTTAATTCCCTCTGATCCTGACCTGAGGAAGATATGTTGTAGCAGCCATATTATTTTTAATATCTTTTCCATTCAGTTCTTCTTGCTGGATGTTGCTGGTTCTCTTGATACCATAGCTGATGACTCTAAGAGGTCATTGTCTTTGTCACTCAGTATGTTAGCCATGTTAACCCTATCTCTGCCAGGATGTATGAGTCATAGTTCGATCATGAGCTGTGCCTCCTGCTTCATCAAGGTTGGAGTGCTGCTGTCTGGGAGCTGGTCTGTGTGGTGACAAGCTTGAGAACTGGAATAACACTATGTTTTCTACTAGGATGAGATCACTCATAAAAATGGAGATTACCAATTCAGAAAGATCTGAATAGCAGCAAATGGAACAGATGTCATGCTGCTTGAAGACATTGACAGGTTGTGCAGCCAAGCCAGTCTTACCACTCACTGAACTTTAACTTCTTCACAATGTGAATTGGCTTCTCATTCTTTTTATGGAAAAATTATTGCCATCAAGTTGGCTTTTGTCCTCTTCCTTCTTCTGAGCCCTCTGAGTGTGTTTTGATCTTCCAGATCATGATGAGGTCTTCCCTGTGATTTCATGTATGTGCCTCATGACCTGCAGCCTGATCCTTGTCCCTATGCAATGCCTTTAGAAAGTCTTGCTTTCCTCAGTCCAGTGATTTATCGGGTCATGTCTTTGCTATTGAGGACTGGGAGTTTACTTTAGGTTTTTAAAAATGCTTTAGTGATCACAATAATCAGAATGCCTTCTCTTGGCCCTATTGTCTTTGATAACTTGTCTCTAACTTTTCATACAGGAACTTAAAAACATATGACTAATACTAGGTAAGTGATTGTGGGGGGCCATA
Source organism: Protopterus annectens (assembly GCF_019279795.1). Lineage (NCBI taxonomy): Eukaryota > Metazoa > Chordata > Ceratodontiformes > Protopteridae > Protopterus > Protopterus annectens. The sequence goes on along the minus strand of NC_056746.1, from coordinate 308,433,275 downwards.
AAACACCAAGCTGTATACGTCTTTAAATATATGTACTTAAAAGTTCATGCCACCCTTTACAAGCATGTGATAATGCTCACCTCACAAATAGAGAAAGGCTGTACATGATAATCTTAGTGTAAATTTGTGTATTCCCATACAGTCATCAAGACTAACTTTAAAGGTAGCCGTGATAATACACTGATCTGCCATGGTAACTTATTTCATAGGCTGGGAATATGAGTATCTTGGCAAGGTTATCCAAAAGATTGCCATTCTGCAACTGAGTCTAATTTCAACAGCAGTGAGCTCATGGACCTATTCCAATCAGGTCTCCCCACATGTCATAGTGATGAAACTGTCATCATTTTCTCATGATCTTCTTATGGCTGGAGATCAGCAGAGCTATTCAGCACTAGTCCTCCTGGATATGTCAGCTATATTTGACAGTGTAGATTTGACAGTCTTTATTGAACATTTATGATATTATTGTGGCTTCTCTTCTGTGTTGTTGGAGTGGTTTCTTCATTCTTAAAAGGTGTGAGTCAGCATTTACACCTTCTCCTCTATACCCTCTTGATTGTAAAGTGCCACAGGGCTTAATGTTGGCCCCCCTTTTCTTTATGGTGCAGACACTTCATTTAGGATGTCTTATAAGTGGGGAGAGGTTTAGCACACCACTGCTATGTTGAGGGCACCCGGCTTTACTTCTCCTTCTCTCAAGAAGAAATGGCAAATGGGTGCACCATCTCTGAAGAACTTAAGGACATTCACGTACAGCTTTCTTCAAATTAATGAAAAATTAACACCTCCAAAAATCAAAGCCATGGGTATTCATGTTACCCTACGAAATTCCTCTGTTCCCGTATTCCCCAAATATATCTATTATGAAGGCAATAAGCCTGAGTTTGTCAAAAAGACACAATCTAGGTGTAATGCTATACTCTCACCTAGCACTTTGGGAGCAAGCTACTGTTTCCACCTGAGGCACCCCTTTTTTTGTATAAATTATTTGTATTTATAGTGCTAGGTAGCTGCAAATGCTGATGAAGCTGTTTTTATTGCTTCTGTCATTTTGTGTATGATGGAGTGGAGCTGATCAGTTTGGTTTTTCTGGACTTATTTTGATCAGGTTATATATGTTTCTGGACTTATTTTGATCAGGTTATATATGCTATTATGTGTTACTTCCTGCCATGCATCTGTTTTGGACTTGTCATATAGGTAGTACTCAGGGCTCTGAGATAATGTCTGAGCAAGAGGTAAGAAAGAGAAAAGACAAAGTGAATGTGTTTGCATAAAAATATGTAGCAAGTGATTAGGGCAAAAATATGGCATGCAGGAGGTAAAACTGGAGTGATCAGTGGAGAATGCATCATTTAAGGAGGCACATAGAAGGCCAATAAAACAGAAGAGGTCAGCAAATGCAGTCATCAAAAGAGAGTATGAAGAAATAATCAAATATAGGAATAAAGGCTTTATGAGTATGCAGAGGAAAGGAAGGGCTGGCTTCATCAGGTAGATTAAAGAATGCAAGGAGATCACAAAGGATCACAGAAGGCAGGATAAAAGCACAGACATTAAATTAATATTTCACATCAGTCTTCATAGATGAGAAAATGTGCTTGAACACTACTGTTCAACAGTTCTGTCTCTGTATTACATAACTGTACTATAATAACATTTCCTGTGCTGTCACTTGCCAATATGGTTCAGGTCATAAATAAAAAGAGTCCAGGAGGTGGAGAGGAAACTGTGTGTCTTTAGAACAGGCAAGGAACAGGGACAAGATGGGCTGCCTCAAAAAGTCCTCAACTATCTGCCCAGTGTGCTGTTATATACTCTGAAAGAGATCTTCAACAGATCACTGACCAGAGGAAATGTGCATGAGGACTGGGAGACAGGATGCATTGTAACATTTTGTGAAGGGCATCAGAAAAATCTGGTGAGTGAAAGGATCTGGGAGACAGCATGCATTGTGCCCTTCTGTGAAGGACATTAGAAAAGTCTGGTGAGTGAGAAGAAGTGAAAAGGAAAGTGACTGCACTGTAGAAAATGGTCCTTAATTCTCTAATTCAGTTGACTCACTTCAAACATATCTGACAGAACAGAGAGCAGGAACATTTTATTGATAATGCAAAGATAAACGCAACTTTGCAGGATGGTGGAAAGATTCTTTGGAAAGACTTGGAAATTTTCACCAAGTTAGCATACAGATGGGAGTTAAGGTAAGTGCGGAGAATTTCAAAACATAGTATTGAGCTACACCAACCCTTATGTGAAGTATCAGCTAGACAGAGGAGATGGTGGTTGTATGCAAGGAATGCATCATGGAGTGTTTATCAGCATAGAAATACACTACCAAGGGCATAATGAGAGTTCTGTGACACAGTTAACAGAATGAAGAAATGCAGTCTCAGAAACTAGACTCTAGAATTAAAAAAAAGCATAATGCTTCAATCTCCTAGACCCTGATCAAAAAACAGCTAACGTTGTATGCACATTTTTAGAGGTCATACAAGGACAGGGACACGAGACTACCAAAAGAAGTACAGACATAAACAACTAGAAAGATGCATGGGTTGTAGCGGAAAGGGTATACCCAGAGACTAGAGAGTCTGGAACACTTTACTCACTGAACAGAAGACACTGGAGGGGGATATGATATTGGTGCACAGGGTCATGTTAATGAGACAAGAAGGGGTCAAGGTGAATAAGAAGAATTAAGTATGGGCATCAATGCTGACAAGCAACTACTTTCTGGATCTGTGAAAGCAATATAATGCATGTTTATACTATTTTTTTGCCAAATCCTAAGACACAATAAACAAAGAGCACTTCAAGTAAACAGCATTAATATATGAATGATGCTTTACCAATCCCACCCATGGTATCTACCACCGTATTTAATATAACCACTTCAGAAGTTGCACACTCTCCGGGCAGGTTATAGTTTCCATGATTTTGCACTTGGTCAATGAAGTCAGCTTTATTAGATCTCAATGAAATGAGACTTGGTGAAATTAATAAATGTCAGTACGGGCCTACTGACCGGACTAATGGGATAGAAGGTAGAGAAGGAATTCACGAAGGAATTCATGGAGGCATTCAACAGATCATTAGCCAGGTGGTAAAAGCGTATGAGGAAAGAGAGAAATGGAATGGAGGCAGGAAAGTTTAATGCAGATGAAAAAACATTGGATAGGTTAATTGTTTCCTTCTGGCAACAAACAAATATAATGTAATAATGGTAATATTACATTTAAATGGTTAATAATGCAATCAATCATAAACTATGAATTCTTTATCAGAAGAAAATAACTTCAGCAGTGAAGATAGATTTCATTAAAAATGAATGGGCAAAAAGCACTGTATTTAATTTATTTGTGAAGTGTGACATTTATAAATTGCACTCATTGTGAAGGTCAAAGTCTGCAGATAGAAGTAGTAAGTCTGTCATTTTCAGACAACCCAATCATTATCTGTATGTTCTCCTGACACCTGTTAAAATACCTGTCAGCTCAAAAGCTAAATTTTGTTTCAAGAATAGACAGAGAAAACAAAAGGAAAATCAAACTGAAGGGCAACTCCACCTTTGAAAATAATCACATAGGTGTGTGTGTGTTTGTGTGTGTGTGTGTGTGTGTGTGTGCGTGTGTGTGTGTTTGTGTGTGTGAATGTGTGTGTGTGTGTGTGTGTGTGTGTGTATATATATATATATATATATATATATATATATATAGTAATTCTTTTGCAAATGGTCTGCTGTTTTCACTAATGCCCTTTGGAAGTTTGTAAAATGTATTTAATTATGTAAATGTTTTTGAACTTGTGTGTTAATGTTTTATTGAGCACACCAACTTGCAGTAAATGCACCATACATATGTCATGAAATTAACCTGTTCTTTCTCTTTTGCGATCATGCTTTAGTATGCAGTTGACATTAAATCTATTTTTTTGGAGGATCTTAACAATGTCTGTTTCTTCAAACACCGCAGTCATCAATTCATTTCCTTTTTATGGACATTTGTATCCCACATCATTCCAAGGGTGGCCTCCCTTTCCAAGAGGGAGTACATTTCTATAACTTCAGTTTGAATCCAGGCAGTAAGGCCAACATCTGTAACTGGTTCAATTCTATTTTTATGTCCTGATCTCCTATCGTAGTTAGATTAGCAAGTACAGTGCAATGCCTGCAATGCCAAGCCCCAAACTCACTTGTACAATTATGCACACACATATATGCACATGTGCGCACACACACACACACACACACACACACACACACACACACACACATGCACACAAGCACACAGACACACACACGCACACAAAGTGCACAGATACACGCGTACGCGCGCACACACGCACACACACACGCACACACGCACACACAAGCACACAGACACAGACACACAGACACACACACACACACACACACACACACACACACACACACACACACACACACACACACACACACACACACACACACACACATGTATAGCTATATGGATGTGCTGTGTGCTCTTTTCCATGTATAGTACTTCTGCTTCTTACATTTACTCTGGCTACTACCTGGCCAACCATCACTCTGGCTACTACCTGGCCAACCACCAGGTAGTGCAGGGAATGTAGAATATTACCATCTACCTTATCCATGATCAATGCAATGACATCATATGCTTGTTTCCACTGCACTTCAGCTGCCTGCTACAGTCATTAGGATTGCTAATCAGACTAGCTATTACATCACATGGTTTTATAATAGCCGAATTCAGTACTAGTAAAGAAGCACACATGGAGAGTCTCTCAGATGGATACTTCATGACTTCATCATTTTGCTTATGCAGTAACAAACTGAAAGTAAAGTATTTGGATATACAGAATTTGCTTTTTGTTTTGCATCTAAATTACTGCTTTTTATGGCCTATGGAATAAACAAAAATATTTCCTTGCACATCTGCATATAGTGCTTGACCACATAATTTCCAGAATTTTAAATACATGTAGTGTCACTGCAACTTCACAAACTACTTCATAGCTTGCTTTACAGGTTTGAGACCCTAATAGTTTTTTTTTTGGTTGTTCACAATAACCAATTTTTGAATCAGACTATAAAGGTACTATCCACAGGCCTGCATGCAGCATAAATGCAACAAATGAGCCATTTATGCTCCCAATGTCTTCATGATAATATATAGTGCTGTCTCTGCTGCTAATATCAAATAAATTAAAAGAATATAATCAATATGTCATTGCAAACATTGTTTATTAATGCTTAAACAGTGAAGCAAATGCAACATGCAGAAAATATGTACATAAGTGGTATTGTTACAAAGGTAAAAACATATAGTTCAAATTCAAAACAGCTGACTTATCTTGTAACCTCTACATGCACCATGCATGCTGAGGATTGCAATCAGTCAATTCCTGGAATTAGATTTGGTATTTCAAAGTAATTTATAGAGGGATTCATAAACATTTGTAGTGATGTACTTTTTATTTGTTTAGTAATAGCCCCTTAGGAGAAGCACTTCACCCAGGCATGAGAGGAGATATTTATGATATTGCTAATTTCATCGTACTTAATGCTTACCAAATAAATATGATTCATATTTTTGGCTAAACATCCTAATAAAAATGCTTTACTGATTGAGCCCTTAATTTGAAGGTAGATCACCTCTTAAAAGCTACAAGAATTTCCTGATTCCTTGCTAAAATTATAAAAATGCATACTAATACTTTCAACAGTGTGCTTAGACTTCTTCCATCATAAAAATGTCATTTTGCAAAAAAATAAATAAAAATAAAAAAATAAATAAAAATACTAGCAGTAAAATTACATCTTGAAAGCAAGAAAGCAATTCATTATCTGCGAGACATTGCAACTTTACAGTTGGTTACTTAAAGTTAAAAGACTGAAAGAAGATTAATGAATTTTAATATGGGTAGTTTGGGTATATAAATCTCTGAATTTTTGCTGTTTTTTTAATACGGTGTATACTTTTTGCCATTAGCCAATTAAAAGCAATTAATTTTTGTACTTTAGAGCATTTTATCTCTTGTATCTCAAATATAAATCCATAAGCATTCATAAAATGCACCATTGACATAAGATTAAATGAATCTCAACCCTGGACATAGGATTAACTGAATGGTAACACTGGACATAGGAATAACTGAATGGTAGCTCTGGATACAGAATTAGCTGAATGGTAATGCTGGACATAGGATTAACTGAATGGTAAAACTGTCAAAGAAAGAGCAGGAACTAGGCAAAGGTCCTCTATAGGTAAAACAGCAATATTTTTCAAAAGACCAAAGAGAACCAACCACGGTTTAAATTGAAACAGCTTTAATAAAAACAAATAAAGGAGAGTAAGTGCTCATGACTTACGCCCATACCTCTCAACCCCTAAGAGCAAAACCACTGGACAGAACCTAAACCGTTTGGGGAACAAATAGGGACAGAAAGCACATATTCCACTTAGAACCTTAGAAAGCTGATAGAATAATAGGTTATGCATTAGCATGACTCGGCTGAAGGATGTGGAGTCCTAAACCCAATTACATGTCTGTATTTAATGGTGTCAGTTCCCAGGTATTCTTCAGACTCGGATACAAAAAGAACAGCATCAAAGCACTTAAAAACACTGTCCAATCTTAAACAATTAACTAATTAGTCAGCTTAAAAGCATATCTCAATTACATTTCATATAGTCAACATGTCAGTAAATAAGTAACATCATATAAGAAATACATTTTGTTAAAAAACATTTTAAAAACCACTTTACTCAGTGGGGGAGTGTGCGTGTGCATAGTACCGGTTTAATAGATACAGCACCACTAATGCTTGGTTTCTTGCCTGCATTAAAATGTGCTAACCATCTGAGCTTATCTAATTCTGTTCTAGTCTTTGTGTCTCCCTTCCTCGAGCTCTCTTCAACTATTTCAAGTACTACAAATCTAAAGGCATGATGCATACCAAATTCTTTAGTGTGCCTTGCTAGTGCATTACTCTCTTTATTGTTCTTAATATCTCTAAGATGTCCCATGATACACTCCCTTAAGGATGTATTTGTTTTACCTATATAGAATGCTGAACATTCCATACAGTAACTGTAATATACTACATTCCTTGTTGAACAATCTGCATAAAAAGTATGTTTCATCACTATCCCTTTATGCATATGTGTAAATGATGGTCCTATGTGTATAGAATTACAGGCACTACAGTTCCTACAAGGGTATGTTCCTCGTCTCTGTGAAGTAACAAGAGGTTTATTTACTCCTGTCCTATAACAGAGCTGTCTCTTTGGGTCTATATTAGAACATCGAAGATTCAGAACTTCGAATTTTCTAATATCGACCCCTATTCAGCGAACGCTGAAAACATCGAACAATGTAGGCAATGCACATTTATCAATACTGCAGATTCATTTTCAATGGGTCACAATACCTTTAGAGTTTGGAATTGTAATAGTAGGCATGTAGTTTATCTAGCACAGTGCAAACAATGCCCCGCGTTTTACATAGGAAAGACTGATAGACGTCTGAGAGATAGGGTATATGAGCATGGCTTTAACAACAGAAAGGATGAAATGTACCATTAATGTGGACCATGCTTTTGACTTTATGGTCATCGACCATACCAAATGAAAACTTACTTAGGTTGCAATTAGAAAAGAAAGAGTTATGTTGGCAGTTACGTTTGGCAGCACACAGAGAACCTGGTACTGTTCAATTATGTGTATTCTTAAACTGAATAGTTTATTTAGATAGGAATATGTTATGCTAGTACAACAACTTTGGTTTTTACTATTGAAGACCTATTTACTTTTTGCAATATTCTATTGTAATTTTTTGCAACACCCCATTGGAATTTTACATTTTATTTTTGAATGTAGTGTAGTTGGGTGACTTAGTTTAATACCTAAATACATTTATGCCCATTTGATATACTTGTGTGAGGTATTGATTTGCCTAAACTTTTATAAAATATTTTTATAAAATTTTATAATTAATACATTTAATTGTATATATCAAAGGTGTGTGGTGCAGTTTGGTTTTCTACTACTTCTGTCAAGGTTATCTCTCCACCTGTTTGAATTTTTGGCAATACTATTGTGGCACTTTCTCCTATTTTCGTGGTTTGCTTTGAAAACATCGAACATACAGAACAGTGAATCTTTTCCTAGGGAAAATATTTGCTGTTCCAAAACACATACACACATGCACACTAAACAATCAGCAATCCACACACATACACCTAAAATCTTACATCTAACCCTACACTAAACTGAACATACACCACTATCTACCCACTTACCTTAACCCAAGCCCTAACCCTAAGGTCCGTCACTATCGCACACACACCTCACCCGCGCCCTAACCCTAACTCACCTACCCCACCCTAACCATCCCGTCCACACATTCGCACACTTACCTGATCCGCACCCTAACCCTAACTCACCTAACCCGCCCTAACCCTCACTTCCACACAATCACACACTTACCTGAACCTGACCTGCAACTTTCCACCACAGTGCTGAAAATAGCGCAGCGACAGGAACGGACAACTGAATTCTTTCCCTAGGAAAGAATTTGGTTTTCTGTCACTTCACTATTTTCAGCTTTCGCTCAATGGGGGGTTGATATTAGAACATTTGAAGTTCTGAAACTTTGATATTCTAATATAGACCTGTCTCTTTATAGATAAGTTGTTTTTAAAAGAAAACAGTGGAATTTCACTAACAATTCTACCTTTGTCTTCTGAGGCTTTCAAAATATTCCAGTTCTTTGAATTAATCTCACAATAGGTATTAATATTACTAGAAAAAGTCATGGGTACTCTGATATTCCTCTCAGTATTCATACCAGGTATTACATTCTCACTTGCTACTGGTACAAAGAAATAAGGTCTACCCTTCATTTCTCTGTCTCTTAAAAGTAGAGAAATGCAATTGTCTATTTCTTTCTTTGAGTAACCTCTGTCTAGAAAATCCCTACTGAGGTCACTAAGTGCTTCCATCAGGGAATGTTCTTCATTATGTAGCCTCATAATACACAATATCTGCCCCTGCAAAACATTCCTAGGCACATGCCTAGGATGCATACTATTTTTACAAAGCAGTGTGTTCTTCCTAGTTGGCTTTCTATATAAACTTGTTCTCAAAGAACCCCGTCCTGTTTTCTTTACCATTACAGAGAAATGAAGGGTAGATGTTATTTCTCTGAACCAGTAGTGAGTGAAAATGTAACACCTGCTATGAATAAAAACACAAAAATGGGACTGAAATAAACCAACAAAGTAATGAAAAGAAAAAAATTAGCGTCAGCTCGAGATCCAGCAGAGACTTTTAATAAAACAGCCGTTAAAAACACAACAAAACACACAATGTTAAGAGCTTTCATCTTAAAACCAAAAAGACATCATCAGAACAGTGTGTAAAGAATGCTTAAAAAAACTCCTTTTAGGTCTCTGCCCACACAAGTAATGCAGTAGTAATTGAATCCATTTTAAAGGCCCAGGTTGTAATTCAAGCTCTAGAAAACCTTGCTGCAAATGTAATGTACAGCAAATCTAAAATACTAATCTATCAAGTGGAAAAAAACAAATGGAAAAACAAGTGGAAAAAACATTGTGTTAAACACAATCAAACAATGCATGCCCTTCTTTTAAGTTCATTTGTAATGGACATATTGTCATTTAACCCTGGGAAGGCTGTGGCATCAAGCCTTAGTTGCCAAAGCATCTCTTGATGTAGTAAAACATTTTTCCAGTCCCCCGAATAAACTGTAGACCAAACCTGTTCCAAAATTAGGAACTGGAATTTTTTTAAAACCACTACATTGGTTTGCATGTTGTGCCAGGACGCTTTTGTTATCAGATTTTTGCAGACTATATAGGTGTTGGTATATTCTCTTATTTAATGCATTGTTCGTACTACCTATATAGAATGGGTGACATTGTGTGCAGTGTGCCAGGTAAACCACTGAAAATGTTTTGCAGTCTTGTCATATAAATTGCCAGTGTAATTACTGTTGATGTATGCACATTGATTCCATCTACCACAAGGTCTAGTTGTAGGAAAAGACCTTTCAATGTTAAGTTGGTAAATTTCCAATAGGCTCTTAATATTATATTTCCTTTTATATGCAAATCCAGGATTATGAGAAAGAAGCTGTTGGGTGGTGTCATCACATTGAAAAACTTACCAGTATTTTTGAACTATCCCCCGGATTTACTAATCTTCCATGCAGGACTGATCTAGTCCTGCACGGAAGCGACAGTTGAAGAGGAGGACGGCTGCGCACCATGCATATTAATGAAGGCACGCTGCATGAACACCAAATGCTACACAGAGCGTGGATGAGTGCAGGGGGCGTGTCTGAGAGCAGCTCTCGCAGAATAAACATGCCCCTGCAAAGTTGAACAGAAGAATGTGTAAATAAATGAGCGAGACAGCTCACAAGTGTCCTCATATCCCCACAAACAGTCCACGTGTTCAACTGAAACAGTACAGTCAAATAAAATGAAGAATTCCTATTATTGATGTGTTTTAAAACCCCGAGTACAGCTAACCGCAGGTGCGTGGATTTGCCCATCGCCTAGCTACGGTTAAAGCAGCTGAAAAGGCTGAAGAGGATAACAAGGAATATATATGCAAATGAAGCAGCACAGCAATAGTGGAGTGGTTAGAGCATCCACCTAATGAACAGGCATTCCTGGATAGAGTCCCACTGCAGCACAAATAATTTTCGATGGGAAATCTGTATGTGAACATAATTTTACGTTGTTTTGCCATATAACTTACAGAATAACAATTAAATGTGAACTGGAGTACTGCATGAAATGCACATGTGAAGTGTTATTGTCATAATGAATAAGGCACATGTACGCAGGTCTAAGCACAAATAAGCAGTGGTAAGCGTGTCCAAGTGCGCTTGCACGGGGGTAAGCACTGCCCACACTGAGTAAGCAAAGTAGAAGCTAATGAGTGTAAGAAATTGTAACCGGAGGTTAGCAGTGCTTACAGTTGCAAAAACCCACGTAAAGCCGCTTACAACCTCTGTAAAGTGCCTTAATCACTCTGGATCCAATGGCCCAAGTTGTGCCCACCAACAAAATAAACTGCCTCAGCAAAGTTCAAACCCAGGACCCTGTACACTATAGTCACAGTAGTTAACCACTAAGCCATCATAGCAATAGATAAGTGAGATTAAGGCCATACATCCCATATAACCACATGGATTTATATATATATATATATATATATATATATATATATATATATATATATATATATATATATATATATATATATATATATATATATATATATATATATATATATATATATATATATATATATATATATATATATATATATATATATATATATATATATATATATATATATATATATATATATATATATATATATATATATATATATATATATATATATATATATATATATATATATATATATATATATATATATATATATATATATATATATATATATGGTCCCCTTCAGATGGTCAACAGTTCATATAATCGACACTCATTTGGTCGACAGTTCATTTGGTTGACAAGCAGATTTGCCCCCTTCCCCAATGTTGTGCAACCCTGGAGTTGATATATATAGTTAGGGGGGGTGTGGGGGCTAAAATGCTTGTCGATCAAATGAACTGTCGACCAAATAAACTGTCGACCATATGAACTGTCGACCATGTCAGGTAGACCCATATAGATATATATCTACGTATATATATATATATATATATATATATATATATATATATATATATATATATATATATGTGTGTGTGTGTGTGTGTGTGTGTGTGTGTGTGTGTGTGTGTGTGTGTGTGTGCATAGATATACACAGATATACAGCTATGACAGGAAACAGCACACAAGAATGACATATGTTCACAGGCTATGCCAATGGAAGTGAGAGGCCCAAGCAAGAAACATGTAACACATAGCATGTCGTCCCCCCCCAGCTGGACAGAGGAATCATACACACAAACCCACAAACAATGTAAATAGTTCACTGCTCCCCAGACCACAGGCAGGATACAACCGGGGGGGGGGGTACAGAGTGCACACGTGAAATCTAATCTTGGAACACAGACAGGAGCATCCCTTGTGGGATGCCCCAAAACTTGACATATAACTAAAGGAAGCCGATGCGATGACCATTCTGGCTGGGGTGTGTATATACCCAGAATACAAGGGTAGGTAAGCCTGATGACCCATGGGTTGAGACAACGTACGACATGGGTCCCATGAAGTGGAGAGTGGGCAGCGTGTAGTGGTGTGTTCAGACCCGACCTGCACCCAGAGTAAGGATGGGTGCTGTAGAGGAGGTGCGGGTGGGGGAACTATGGGTAGCTAGTTATGGGTCTAGGTGTGCAGGTGTTGGCTGATGTGGGTCTATACGGACAGCCCCAGGGATGTGAGTAAAAGTGTTCATTGGGCAGAGGCATTGCCCAAAGTGCAGCCACACCCACTATGAGTCCCACTGCAGCAAAGTCTAATCTACATGGCAAAGAATGGAATAACCAGATGTAGATGTATATATGTAGAGGAATGTGTGTGTATATCTACCCATAGCTACATGGAGATATACCTCTCCCTCTCCATAGTACAAATGTATACATACAGAGACAGAATACATATACATACCCACATATAGATATATACATATGCAGACACCCATACACCCATATGTTGTTAGATATATATAGACAGAAATATATAAATATATACATGTATGCATACATATACAGATATATCTGTATATTGTAATGTAGATATATATATGTATATATATATATATATATTTATATATATATATATATATATATATATATATATATATATATGTGTGTGTGTGTGTGTGTGCGCGTGTGTGTGTGTGTGTGTGTGTGTGTGTGTGTGTGTGTGTGTGTGTGTGTGTGTGTGTGTGTGTGTGTGTGTGTGTGTCTTTCGGCTTTTCCCGGTTAGGGGTCGCCACAGTGGAACTCCAGTCCACTAATGATTGGCAGTTGATTTTTACATGCTGAGTTGCCAGCCCTAATGCACAACCTTCAACGAAGGTACGCCCATTCACGCACACATGTAAATAGCTAGGATATGATACAGCAGTCATGAATTGCATATGTTCACAGGCCGTGCAAATGGGGGTGGGGGGTCCAATCAACAAACGTGTAACACATAGCATCAACCACCCCCACCTAGACAGGTGAGACATACAAACACATGATAAAAGTAAACACACCACTGCTTCCCAGACCACAGGCAGGATACTACCAGTGGGAGAGATCTGCCAAGCCTAATCTTGAAACAAAGACATCAATGTCCCTTGTGGGACACCCCAAAAATTAATGATCATCGGAGTCAGTCCCTGTAATGATTCATCCAACCAGGCTGTATACGTACATGGACCAGTAGGTTGTGCAAGCCTGATGCCCCATGGGTTGACACAACGTACAACATGGGTCCTGACAAGTTGAGAGTGGGCAGTGTGTAGTGGTGTGGTTAGACCCCACCTCACCTACAGTTAGGATGAGTGCTGTAGAGGAGGGGCAGGTGGGGGAACTATGGGTATGCAATTATGGGCCTAGGCGTGCAGTTGTTGGCTAGCACAGTTGTATTTAGACCGTCCCTGGGATGTAAGTTATATTGCGAATTGGGCAGATCTTACGCCCATACCTTTCAACCCCTAAGAGCAAAACCACTGGACAGAACCTAAACCATTGGGGGAGCAAATAGGGACAGAAAGCACATATTCCACTTACAACCTTAGAAACCTGATAGAATAATAGGTTATGCATTAGCAAGACTCGGCTGAAGGATGTGGAGTCCTAAACCCAATTACTTGTCTGTATTTAATGGTGTCAGTTCCCAGGTATTTGCCGGACAGGTGCAGATTGCAAGAGAACACACCAATAGTAAGAAGCAAACTTTAGGCAGGCCACGGATTCTGTACAGACGACAGGCATGCTTACGCCTAATGGGCAGCCATTCCTGATACGGGTCTCACCGCAGTACAGTCCAGTTTACATGGCTAAGTATGGTATACCATATGTGTTGTTGCATAACCCACTACACAACACCTACGAACACATGGTTGCAACACCCCACTGTAGGCGTGCAAGCCAATATAATAGGCATCACAAGGTATTATTGTAGTCCTCACCCCCAACCAGGGGTGTGAGTGTCTGATGCAAACACCAAATGCAGTGCATATGCACAGCTGTTGTTGTAGACAACATGGCCAGCTGTGGACCTTCCCTGCAGCCATCCTGCACATCCCTGGATAATACACCTACTAACACCCCCCTTTGTGCCCCATGCACACCATGTACATATCAGCCCCTCTTCCATTTCTATTAATGTCTATGGGTACACATAGGTGACACCCTCTTCCCCCACTATATTGCCAGTGTCTGGAACCTCAAACCACATGTAGTATCACAACTGTCCCACAGGACACATGTAACTAACACATGAAGGAACACCGCAAGCACACCTGGAGCAGCACAGGCTCACCACCTTGCAACCCCCCCCACCTCACACTCTATACCACTACATCAACTAGTGATACTGACACGTCTTGTCCTGCCTTGCATACAAATCCCAATGCCTTCCCTATTGCTCCCCATCCAATTATACCTATGGGCTACTATACAGCTGCAATGTCACCCCCACTACCTAACTGCCTACTCCCTAGCTATTTGCCTCTACTGTGCCACACAGGTATGGAATAATTACACCTACCCCGAATACCTGCATGTAACCTACCCAGACCTGTGAAACAGGAATCCTACATTACCTTAAACCGACCTTTGTCGACAGTCATACCTGACATGTAAACCTGACCTAAGCATGGATAATACCGACAGATCAACATAAACTAAGCATGATTAATGGGGGACATAGCTATGTTATGTCTGTTACTCTCTATGAATGTGAACACTCCAGTATTAATTGGGATACGTTGCTGGGGTCAATGTAGAGCTCTACACCCCGGGCCACCGCTGACAATGGACAAGCATACATTCCGACTGTCCTGGTTGGCAGATGTGAATAAAATGCACGGCATTATGCGTATGTATGTGGGAGCACACGGGTATAAGCCTGTTTGGCCGCCGGTATGTGAGTACCACACAGATGAAGCAATGTAGAGGCTAACTGAGTGCAAGATGTTGCAACCAGAGGTTAGTAATGCTGTGCTTCGTGCAAACAAGTGCATACCCACCTACAAATGTTCTACAGTGCCTTAGTCACCCTGTAGCCAACAGCTGTTGTTGTGGCCATTAACAAAATAATCTGCACTGCAAGGTTGCAAACCCCTGACCCTGCACACTATAGTTGAAGTGAGTTCCACTAAGCGATGGTGGATACACATTCAGCTGCTGTGATCACAAACACATCATCCAGCACAGGCATCCAACAGTATAGGAAATGTGTATAATTATGTAGATGTATGTACTGATATAGTATATATATATATATATATATATATATATATATATATATATATATATATATATATATATATATATATATGAAGAATGAACGTCGTGACACTAAAGCATACAAAAAAAATGAGAAGGAAAACAACAGCAACACCTGTATTAATTTGTGCTGTCATCTTATGTCATATCAAGCTGGGCAGGGGAGAGCAAATCATTACTTCTCAAACCACAGGCAGGATACTGCCTGTGGGAGTAACATTGTCAAACTGCTAAGTCTACTTTACAAACAATTACAGGGTAGTCCCTCGTGGGACTACCCAAAACGTGCGGGTTGTTTGGACTTCCGACCAATACACAAGCCAGGGCAGGCATGTTCAAGGACTAAAAGGTTTGGAGAGCCTGATGATACTTGGGTGAAGACAACATACGAGTAGGGTCCCTCACACTGGGGAGAGGGCAATGTGTGGAGGTGTGTTATGGCTGGGATAGCAACTGGAGAATGGATGGTTTGTGTATATATGGAACTCGGGTGGGATGGAGGAACCATGGGTATGAAATATGGATCCAAGCGTGTCAGGGTTGGATGGTCCGGTTCTAATTGGACTGCCTCGTGGAGGTCAGTGAGTTTGTTATAAATATATATGCATACACACATACATACATCTATATATATTTACTGGGCCTCTGTGAAGCAGAGCTATTGAATTGATCCCAGTATGCCCCAATCTTTCACCCCCCACCCCCAATTATATTAGGCTTTGGCTAGACTTCTTACATTAAGAGGTTGAGAGGTATGATTCTCGTGTATATTTAGTTGTGTTGTTTGGCCTCTAAGGCTCAAGTCATGACTGACTGGAGTCCTGACTTGTTGGAACAGTCTGCATACTTGGTTAACAGATGTTAAATAAACATTTATTCATAGTCCAGTACAGAAAAGATGGTGACCCCCTTCTCTGCACTGTGGTTTATATATCCTGACTCAATTTCATGCCAAATGCATGGCCTTTGTAACAGTGGAGGCCTTATTTAGACAGTCATGAAATGGTTGTCATCCATACATATATATTTAGGTCTTTGCGACATTTCCATGATTCTGCTGGGATATAAACTTCCAAGGCAAAATAATCTGCTGTTTTGTTTCCATTGTATATTGCAGTACTATAGTATTAGAGATATGAAAAGATAGAGGGAAAGGACAAATCTGCAATAATTCAGAGTTGTGTATTTAGTTTAGAAGTTAGTGCTGTTCTCAAAAGAATAAAATTTGAGGACTTTCCCATTATGAAATATTTGAATCATTCCTGTGATTTGCTGGGTATGTCAATGCCAATCACTAAACCGGTCCTATTTAATATAATGTTGCCAAACTCGTACATCATTGGTTTTGCATGTGTACCATGTGGATTATCATATAGTCTTAGTTATCAATTTATTTTAGTGTCTTGTTAACTGGATTAACGAAGTAATGAAGTATAGAGTCTAATCTTGAAATAAAGATATGTGTGTCCCAGGTAGGACAACCAAAACATTGGGAATAGTCTCCTAGTGGTCACTCATGTCACCAATGTTTGTGGACTTAAAGGTTGGGATGTCTGAGGATACTTGGATTGAGTCAACCCATGGGATGGGTCCAGAGGAGTAAGGAGTGGCCAATGTGTAGTGGTGTGGATACACCGTGTTTCTAACTGGAGAATGGACAACTGATGTGTCAGTGACATGTTGGAGTGGGTGTTTGGGGAACTAGGATCCATGGGTATATGGGTATATATGCAAATGAAGCAGCACAGCAATAGTGTAGTGGTTAGAACACCCACCTAACAAACAGGGATTCCTGGTTTGAGTCCCACTGCAGCACATATAATTTTCCATGTGAAAGCTGTATATGACCATATTTGTACATCTTTTTGCCGTAAAACCTACATAATAACATTTAAATGTGAACTGGAGTACTGCATGAAATGCACATGTGAAGTGGCAGTGTCATAATGCATTTAGGCAGTAGTAAGCAGGTTTAAGCACAAATAGACGTGTCTGCGTGGGGGTAAGCACTGCTAAAGTCAGGTTACAGGTTCTTATACTCAGTTACCTGCTGAATTGCTTAACCTGTGTAGGCATTGCTTAGCTCCGCGCAAACCCATGCAACCTTGCTTACAACTGCTCAAGAGTGCCTCAATCACTCTGTAGCCAACATCCCTTGTTATGTCCAGCAACAATATAAACTGCCTCTCCACGGCTCAAACCCAGGACCCTGCACTCAATACACAAAGTGATTAACCACTAAACCATGGCAGATATACATAACCTGAAGTTTGCACAAACATACCCTGCAGCACAATCAGTCAACAGTACAGGTAATGTATTATTATGACACCGCATAACCTGTTAATGCAAGATGTCTGGACAAGGTATGCCACACTGTGGGTACAAATAGGGATATATGTTAACTAATGCTCTGTTACACTCAAATTGTTGCTAGATACACAGTTATATGTATTAGAACACATATGTAGAAGGAGATGAAGTCTGAAACACAAAAGTGTTGCCACTAGTTACTGACTTCAATGCTGCGATCATCCATGACAATTGCCAAGTGAATGAGGAAAAGGCCAAAATATGAGCTGAACATGCATGGACATATGGACAGATATATCTATAAATGTAGACAGATAGACAGCTATATGTAGATATATATATATTAATGTATGACTCACAAATAATCATAAAACAGAACTTGTATATAGATACATACATATGCTCAAATGGATATATCTATTGATATATATATATATATATATATATATATATATATATATATATATATATATATATATATATATATATATAGGTACATACACATATACACACACTAAAGGTATCAGTAGCCATACATATGTAGAAGTAGTGTGGAAGTACTGGGTGCAAAGTATATCCCTCAGCCGCAAGTCCCTCAACTGGCACCTGTGAAATGTGTAGTGTGGCAACCATTCCCAGAAATGAGAATACTGACACTAAATATATACCCACCCACAAATCAAAGGACATGACACGACACACAGGTATGCATACACAGATAACCTGCATTCCTGTACTATACAATAAAGTATGCCAGTACTGACACCACATAAAGTTTGTAATATGTAATCAGTCATGAATGCAAAGCCCACACAAAACAGTAGATGTAAGCAATGTGTATATATACCATACTATGCTGTCTAGGCCAAAGCCTTCAATTAGTACAAAAGCAGGAACAGGATTTGCCTTCAGGATACATAGCAATCAACAATTACAGATGTAGTTCAGCAGACTCCAGTTACCCCCTGTAGTCAAGCCCTAGGGGGAAAGGTAGCACTTGTCTTAACAGTTATATCACTGGAAAGGTGTCATAGCCTAGGTTAATGGCATAGAACCCTCCCCCCCCATAAAAGGCTGTACAAGGGCAAGGAACACTGTGTACCATACACTTACTTCAGGAATGTACAAGGGAACAAATGTGTTCACCAGCTGTTGCCCCATATATATGGACTTGGCCCAACGGTTGGTGTGGGAGGCCGTGACATGACTGGGGTGATAGCAGTAATGCTAGCGGTAAATAATGATAGGCCATTACCTAACAACCTTTCCTGTATTACTGCAGGACAAAGACTGGCATAAATGTGGAGGACAGAGGCAAGAACATAGGGCCATATTTGCATTATTGCTGTTATACACCCTGGAAATTGCTGGTGTTACAGGAGTTGTTGCAGCATACCCTTATGCAGGGATACGACATTGCAATACGAATGGATGTAGACATGTACTGATAGAACTCAGACAAAATGCCACAGATATATGTGGGACAATACCTGTATGGTGCACAGACAAAACCTAACAGCCATTCACCTTGGTATCATACGGATAGGCCCACAGTTGAGAGCTATGCAGACAGACAACATTCCATAAGTACCATGTACACAGAAACCCTGTAAGAACAGCAAGATACATTGCACACAACAACACTACTCATGCTGTTTGTAGGTCTGGAACTTTACCCAAATGTGGATTTGGACGGTGTCTGCAGGTTCTGCTGTAAGAGGTATTGATACCTGCTGTCTGTAACACTGATGTCCACACACAGGAAGGATGTCATCCATACGGTGAAGGTGAAGGGACAATGCCCACAGAAGGCAGAAATTTATAGTACAGGATTGCCATGACAGTGGTTATCTGAAGTACTACAGAGCAGGCTGCATGCAATTAGCAACTGGTGGACACTGACTGATGCATGGGCCACCCCCTGATCATGTGCAATATCAACAAAAGCATGCTGCAATCTATTCAAACCAGCTCAATCACTCTACTGGACAGACTGAGAGAGAGAGAGAGAGAGAGAAAAAAAACATCAAGAAGGTTCACAAAGCTCAGGGTTGTGTTACAATAGAAACAACATAACAGGTATGTGAACCAGATATGCATTTACTGGCATGTAGTATATGGCATAGACTAATAGGATGTATACTGTGAAAGGATGTATATGTGCCATCAGTACATGTTCCTGTAATGATGTTGTGCTCAACAATTGCAATGGACAGTAGTATTAGTCCCTCTGGGCAGTGGGACATACCTGTCAAATGTGCAGACCAGCAGTGAATGGCAAGGATGTGACCCATGATATCTGTGTTCTGTAAATTACTGTGGCCAACGGCTGGTGGGGGTATTAATACCGCCATAATAGACACATGGGTGAGAGACCACAGAGACCTGCAGGACAGTCATGTAGCAGTATAATATGCTTATCTAAAGTTTGTCACCATATATACCCCCATAATGTTAGTCTGTGTTTACATGTGACACCTGTCTGTGTTGCAGCAAGGCAGAACAGTTCAGCTGTGAAGTAAAAAGGGTACATGATGTTTGTATGTACCCACATACAGATACATATATGTTTGATACATATTCGCAGCTGTGTATGTGTACAGAACCTCAGACAGTTATATTTATATAGGTATATAAACAACACAAAATAATATCTACACATATATACATATATATATATATATATATATATATATATATATATATATATATATATATATATATATATATATATATATATATATATATATATATATATATATATATATATATATATATATATATATATATATATATATATAGATATATATATAGCTATATATCTAGATATATATATATATATATATATATATATATATATATATATATATATATATATATATATGTGTGTGTGTGTGTGTGTGTGTAGATATAAAAATATATGTACATAGCAATACATTTTCCCTGCCATGACATGTGGGAGAGAACATCACACATCCATACACAACATACCTACACACCAGTACATGGCTGCAAGATGGAGTGTGGAGTGAGGTGTGTAACCCATGCTGGGAACACATAGCAGTTGTATGGGATGGTGGGGTATATATGTTGGTGAAAGGTATTAGGCACATATTGGTATGTAGGTCTGGTTGGGTGACAAACAAGACACCATACATGGCTGGTATATGGCACATGTGGTGGTTAAACACTGTGGACGGATAGTTACATTTGGAATGTGGAGACCATTGAGCCCCCATATAGGAACAAAGGGAACATGGTGGCCACCCATGGACAGTCACAACAGCATCTACATGGACATAAAGGTGCCTGGGCTGTGTGCTGGGCAGGAGGGACATGCATGTCAAACTTTCTGTATATGTACTGCATGCCTCCAGGTGATGTGGCACATACACTATGTCACTGTGGAGGTATGCCCAATACCCGTGACCTACCTGGGTGACAGACACATGTCTGTGTGTGCTCCATGGGGGGGGCACCATCCCCTGAGGTGGTTCCACATGAAGGTAGTGATGGAACAGTAAAAAATGAGGTTCCATGGTGGGTCATGGATGTGATGTGGACTGGTAACATGTGCACATTAGGTTGGAGTGGTGTCCCTGTTGGCCAATAAACCCTACATATACTGGTGTGTAACTGTCATGGAACATATGTGGGCTGTAATAGTCCACACACTCCCAAAACATGTCCAACAGCATGCATAGATATTCCCAATACTACAGAATGGCAGATGTGTAGCAATCACATAGCAGGCCTACCACATGCATATGTGGAAACATAGTGGCAGTAACAATGGCATTCAGGTGAAATACCCTGTAACAGCTCTGCAACTCTAGTGTCCCCACAGGGAGCATGTCTATAAACACATAACAGAAGGTGTTTTACAATACAATATATGGCCCAATGGTACACATACTGGACACATATCAGTAGAGTAGTGTAAACATTATATTGGAGCTGCTATGATGGTGGGAGACTGATATGTGTATTGTATTATGGTAAACTTGACACATGAGTTGCTCAGACATATTTCCATCATTATGTCTTTCAGGGAGTATGGCACATCTGAGAAACCCTGTATACAGTGCCGCTGAGGAGGAGATCATCATCACCAGCATGATCCATAACTATAATCTGCTCTTCTCATGGACAAGCATGGACCAGCAGGAGAGAACAGCCATGTGGACTGATGTGGTTTTCAGGGTGAATGAGGAGGGGTTGCACAGCCGAACCTATAAGCAGGTACACCACCATTGTATTGACCTGCTCCAGCAAGTACGACGTCGTGCCACTGCCATGTGCAGTGACCACCTCACAACAGGGGGGGGCATAACATCCACCCCCCCCACCAGAGTGGAGGTGCTGCTCATCAGCCTGGTAGCACCTGCCCACCCACAAGAGCTCAGACCTATACGGTCATGGAGGTGGGTGCTACTCACACACCTCACATTGAGCATGCAGGTAAATTTCCAGGGCATATCAGTAGACTACTGTATTGTATGCATCTGTACAGGTAGACCATGCATGTGTGAGATGTGGGGTATGTTGCTGTGTAGTACTGATAAGCAGTAATGCATAAACTGTAGTACTATGGCCTTCAGCTGTTGTTGTACTGTAATATTGCAGCCACCCTGTAGCAATGCCACAGCTGTGGCCACTGACATCAACTCTATCCCATGTCATTGTAGGTACCTCTGGGATACCAGTAAGGCAGTGGCTGGATGTCGGTGAGTATGGTTTGAGGTTATGCTTGGCAATTCACTGTGCATGTCATAGCTAAGGTGTAGGCCATGTACACATCTAACACACCTACCCATAATGCATGCTGTACATGTGCACTGACACAGCACACACCTCACTAATGGGATTACCAGCCTCAAACACATGCAATACACAGTCCATCTCTGACAACTATGGATACACTCCAGTGCACATTGCCCAGGCACAGCTGACATCTGCCCAACATACACAGCTATGTCATACACAGAGCAGTTGAACATGCTACATATAATGACATCCCACTCCCTCTGCTAGCACATGCTCCAGAGTCCTAAACCTAATCAACACATTACACAGAACATACTGGAGGGATAGGGCCCTATCCTGCAGAATCACCACACTCTGAAACAAACTACCCATACATGTCAGGCAATGCTACTCACTGGCACTTTTGACTGAAACACTTGCCAGTTGGATGAGTAATGGGGAATACACCCTGGGTAGCATGTGTGTGCCACAGCCTGACAAGGGCACGGGGAATAACATTTGTGGGTGGTGCATGGGAGGAACCCCTGTGGCTAGGCATATGTAGATCCCAGGACCAATAGAACAGCACTCACCTATGAACCTCTGTGTACCACAGTCAACATCAGCCAGGGCCCAATCATGGTCAATAATGGTGTCTACACTGACCATAGTTACAGTACAATGAATATGTGAATGGTCTAATGGTAATCTACCACTCATAAATGCACCACTGATGATGACTTATGTGAATACACATCAAGCAGTCACTAAACACGTGTCCACACGTGATCCAGGAACACACAGAGGCTATGAGCAGCAACAGAAACACCCTGACACACAGAGACACATCCTGCAATGATGTGCACACCCGTGAGGTATGGTGCACAGTACATGCCAGGGTGCTGAACAGATGCACAGCAATGCTGTGGACATGGGTGCAGTGGGTTCCAGGGGGAGGGCCATCACCTACAAATAGAAGCCATGCATCACAGCCATGTATAATGTTGGTAACGGGGATTGACTACAGTAGCACTGCATGCTATTCAGCCCACATATCATGCATGCTGACATGTGTATTTACAGGTATGTGTGTGATACTGTACTACACCATCGCCTGCTATTGTGTGTGTTATGGAGTTGCGGGCGCTGTCTGTAGGTGCTGTCTGGTGTAGTGTATGGGTTTCCATGTATGTCGACTGCATGTGTGTATGTTTGTGTGTGTGGCCATGTCTGCACACGTGTGTGTGTGTGTGTGTGTGTGTGTGTGTGTGTGTGTGTGTGTGTGTATTTACTGTTTAGTGGTGTTGTAGAGGTCTTACAGTTTATTCCGTGTTTTCCCCCTGCAGCTGGGCCACTAGTTGACAACCCACACATATCCACACCATCCACGCACACAGTCACGCTGTCTCTACACACCTCATCACCATTGGCCCTAGCTGAGGGACAACCTACGGTTGGCATGGGCCAGGACAGTGTGGAATGTATGGCATATGTGTCAGGACACAGCAGCCATAGCCAGTTGTCTGGCAGGGTATCACATAGGCAGATGTGCAGAGGTGCTCATAGGGGCACTGCTGGACATCATGCACCTGGCAGATGTGCAACCCCTATTTCAAACACACTCATGTTCCAGACTGTCATGGAGGCACAGGCATGAATGGAATGGTACACATGCAGGGTCTAAGGGCACAGAGGGCTCATCACACCTCTGTAACTGACAGCATCCATGACCTAGCAGGTGCCATCCGTAATTACACCAAGGTCATGGATAGATGGTGGGGTGAGACATTGGAACTCATCCAAAATGTCATGTCCATGCGTCAGGACAGGGCGGGATGGTTGCAATGGCCACATGGATGTATGCCAGCACCACCAGCAGCTGGAGGTCACCGTGGACATCCAGTCACAGATGCTCCCGTAGTGGCAGTATCAGCCCCAGCACTGTGGGGGGGGGGCTATCCACAACCCATCAGAGCAGACTACGTGCACGTAGCCCTGGCCAGTCCCAGGAAGGACCTGGATCCGGTGGATGTCTGTCAAACTCAGGGAACAGTAATTGGTCTGACTCTGTACCTGATACTGCCTTTAGCACCCCTGCCAGGCACAGGTCCCATGTCCATGGCCGGAGATGGTAAACTGCAAACCCTGCCAGGTACAGTCTGCAGCTGTCCCACAATTCCCTGTATAGGGCAGCCACATGGAGGAACTGTATGCATGCAGACACAAACACATAAACAACGAACCTAGGGCAACCACATACCTGCACACACGACATCACCAGTGGCCGATAACAATACTCAGCCCCCTCACACACACACGTGTTGTCAATTGTATGGCTCAGCCTAGGCCTCTGGCAAACCAACAACACACCCTGTGCATATGATGATACCTGTGCCACTGCCTGACATCCGTAACATTGATGCAGGGACAGGCTAACATGGTTCTGATGCACAGGGTGACTGTACAACAGTGTAGCAATGGAATGATGTGTAGCATGTTGTCAGCAGTAAAGTGAAATGCTAATATCTTGGAAGGTGCAGCTGTGCAGCCATGATGCATCCTAGCTTTAATTAACAATATTGTATTGTTGTCACCAGAATCTGTTCAGATTGTGTTATGTTTGTCCATGTGCCACATGGCTGATGTGTGTAGTGGTGTTAGCAGGCCATCTACAGTGGACACCAGTGAGTGTATTGGGTGGTGCACATGCCATGGCTGGGTATAACACACAGTGTCTTTGGTCAGGATGCAGTACAGGTACAGGACTGTAAACATTGAGGCATGTCCCCGTGCAGGTAACACATCTGTTGCACATGTAATCCCACCAAGTCAGCATAGGCACAACCACATAGTGGTATGTATGCGGTCTGCAATGTGGATGGCATTGAACATGCTAACAGCAGGGTGTCTGTTCCACTCCCCACTCCACTGCAATCCTCACCTAAGTAACATGTGTGTGCCAATGCTGGTGACATAGCCCTACCCTTAGGAGGGTGTGAGGCACTCAACTACTGTGAATGGTGTAGACAACAACTAACAGCCTGATTACATACACTGTACAGTATTACAGACAGCTATGTGGGGGGATAGATGCAACAGTAACTGCAATTATGGCAGTTGTGTCTACAACAGCCACACCCAATGAGTTATAGCAACCCCAGTAATGCTGCACACCTCAACAGTGTGGAGGAAGGCATTGACACATCTATGACCTGTGAAGGACTGTATGCCCATGGGATGGCATCTGTGGTATGTTGGCATATGCCAAGCAGTCCTGGTGAAAACATATCCTGTGAACGGAGGTAGATCTTGTAACAACTACACACATTCCTACAAGCGGGATGGTGTACAAAAGCCTACTATGATGTACATAGGCATTGTGCACCTCCTAACCCTCATCTACACCTGTCATGATTGGGATGAGGAGGTATACAGGGTTCAGGTTGTATTCTCTGCCTTTGACAAGTCCAACATTGGCAGGGTCCTGTGTGTTGAGATAACCAGTGATATTGGCCATGGGTTTATTGATGGTATGTTCCATGTCCCTGCAGACCGCAGTCATCCGGCTACCGGGTGGTAGTTCCCAGCTGACATGGTGGATTTGTGGATGTCCTTGCCAACATTGGTGAAACCATTGTCAGGTGTAGGGCTATTGGATTGTATGAGGGATCCCAGCTACTTAATGCACCTGCCTAGGGGGTTCCCCCAACCATGACATGTCACTTGACTGTACTGCATGATATGTTAGTAATGCCAGTCTTACATCCTACAGGTGGGATGGAGTACTGTTAACATGTACTGCCCTTGTCGTGTAGGGTCCTGCTTATGGGATCTGCTAAGGTTGGTAGCGTATTGCAGGCCAGACGTATTTGGCTGGTGGGGGGTACCTATCCATGCCAGATGTATGTTGTTTGGGTCTCTCAAACCCATCAATGGTGCATGTGGACATATATGTTGTGGTTACGTTCCCAGTTCCATCTACAGATGTATGTCCATATATGCCTATATTGATATATATGTGCTCACCTTTGGCAGGGGGACAATCATTCCTTTGAACGGCCCTTTCTGCAAACAGAAAGGACTAACCCATTGTTTCTTACTGCACCACAGTTAAGAGAACTGCAGTTCTACAGACACCTTCGCTGACACTCGAACTGCAAGTTGGAATACATATCGTACTGGCGGGGTGCATGACTCCCTGCACCCCCCTCTGGGGGAAACGGGCCCCCCATAACCACCCTACTGTGATATATGAATCCCTAGTGTGCACTACAGTGGGGATAGGCAATTATTCCCCATCCCCACTATAGTGGCATCCGCAACCAAATTACCTAATCTGCAATGAGTGAATGCATACTGACATTCGCACATTGCACATTCTATGCATGTATTACAGGATTGTGCAATGTTGGGAACAGACTATAGGCCTACCAGCCTCCGGATACATAGACTTCTCCCTTTGAAAGGTGAGCCATATATATGCTAACATATATGCATTCCTAGTGCTGTCTATCTGTGGACATTTGGATATATACATATATATCATTAGCTGTATGCATATCTATGTATATTTGTATGTATTGGCTTGTGTGTGTGTGTGTGTGTGTGTGTGTGTGTGTGTGTGTGTGTGTGTGTGTATATATATATATATATATATATATATATATATATATATATATATATACCTATATCTACATATATAGATATGTGATATCCATTCAATGATGAATATATATATATATATATATATATATATATATATATATATATATATATATATATATATATATATATATACACACACACACACACACACACACACACACACACACACACACACACACACACACACACACACAAATACATCTACATGGTGGAATACATTCCCTGTAGTGTTGGATACCTGGGCTGGATGATATGTATGTGGACACATCATGATTATGCATATCCGCCATGGCTTAGTGGTAAATTACTTTGTGTATGATGTGCAGGGTCCTGGTTATGAGCCTTGCAGGACTTGTTTATTTTGTTGCTGAGCAGAACACACAAGCCTGCTTACAACTGCTTTACTGTGCCTTAATCACTCTCTATCCAATGGGACGTGTTCTGGCCAGCAACAAATTAAACTACTCTGGCAAGGCTCAAACCAAGGACTCTGCACACCCTAGGCAAACCGATGTACCACTAAGCCATGACAGGTACACAGATATTCACTGTTTCAGAAACGTATCAGCCAGTCCTGTCATGCAACAGTGTAGAAAATGTTTACCAACATCCAGATGTCTGCATGTGTAACTATAGTGCAAACTTAACAGATACAACATACCCATATATGTATAGATACACATGTATTCAAATATATATGTTGTTTTACTACCTCTATATACATATATATCACTATCTATGCACATATACCCATATATCTTTTAGCAGGTTAATATATCTATATAGGTATATATGGCCATAAATCTGTAGTTAGCAATTGCAGATTGACAAATACACCAATGTCCACATGCACTGTTAATGGGGTTGAGAGGGCCCACACACTATACATCTTGTCCGAATAGGCATCAACCCACAGCAAAAACACCTGTGCCCTACAATACACTACCAAGTACAGTCCACCTCCCACAGGACATATAATATGTGGAAGCAGTCGACATCCCCAGGATACAGATACACATACACATATATGCTAATACAGATCCAGCATATACCCATAGAAAGGTCATAGTACAGACACCCCACACAGGTTTGCAGAAATGGGACTACTTTAATTGTGTACCATAATGGTCCTATATGCCGTATCATATAGCTGTTCCAATACCGACAACCATATAAACGGAGTACTGCAGCTGTGAAACAGTTACACTTATACAGTAGTCTGGAAAAGTTCACAACTGTTGCAGTCCAAGCCAAGCCCTTCAGAATGTACAATAGTGCCGACAGACTGGGCCACAGGGTACCACACAGTCAACAGTATGTACTACAGGTGTGTAGTTCAGCAGCCTCTAACTACACTCTATACAATCTCCGTAGGAGGTAAAGACGTTGTGTGATCCAATGGGTTGTACCCGGAACATATCAAGGCATAATGCACAGAACAGTCTGTATTACAGGGGGCAGTAGGCTTGCAGTACCCCAAGCCATGTTAATAGTTGCAATAAAGGTGGAGTATATGGTACTGTACATCCACATACCTTGTGGCAGCTCACCCCTGATATCCCCACATTTGTAACAGCCTAGGTCATTTATGGTGCTCCACACCTGGACTCAATAATACAACACCATATACCACTGTTACATATACTGGCCTCTGCAGTGCATAAGGGCGCACATGTGTTGTGTAGGTGACGCCCACACATATATGGCCCCAGCCTCAGTATATGTGCAGGGGATACTACAGCAGTGTACTAATGGCTGCAATGGCTGTGTGATATACTCACAGCCCACTACAGCACAACCCCCGACAGCATGACAAATGTGCAGAGCTTGGTATGTAGATGGGGGACAGGGGCTGCAACACAGGCATATATGTTTAACACTGTTGCCATACACAAGTAAGATGCTGGTGTTACAGGATAGTCTGCAACATACCCTTAGTCAGTGAATTGAGGTTAGATATAGACATGGATGTAGCCATTTACCGGTAGCACGCAACACACACACTGTCAGTGTCATATCTGACACAGGGCTTGTGTGGTGGACGGACATCACATGATATGCATACCTCTGCCCAGCAAGAGGTAGGCCCACAGTAGTGACCTATGCAGACAGACTGCATTCCAAGGTACACTAGTATGTAGACACACACACACACACACACACACACACACACACACACACACACACACACACACACACACACACACACCCTGTAACACCAGTACTATGCAAAGCATTACACAACTCTACCCACAGTCTGTCTGTAGTTCCTGAACCTCCTACAAATGTGTCCACTCTGAGTGTGCATGTTCTCCTGTGAGAGGTCTTGCTACCTGCTGCCTGTATCACTGATGCCCACACACAGGGCGGATGTCCGTCACACAGGAAATGTGAAGGGACCACGCCACATGCTGTAGGGATTTATAGTGGGTGCTTGCCATGACAGTGGTAATTCAATGTAGTACACATGTGTCATTTTATATATATATATATATATGGCTATCTGGATTGGTATGTGTACATATATTTCCACCAATATGTCCTGGACATGGAGTGTAGCTGTACCCCAGCCCCTATAGGTGCAATGTTGTAGTGCAAGGGGATGTCAGGTATGTATAGCAGGTATATTACTAGCCTGTTGCTACTGTCATTGGGATTGTCTTCACAGACATGGTGTGTGTGGATGCTGACATCTGCTTATAACATGTCCCATTGGCTACTGACAGACATACTATGGACATCATTGTAAAGTACCACTGCTAGCATGTAATGCCCCAGTGGAGTACAGCAGAGATATTGGCCACTTTATCTGGAACTTCCGACACACCCTGTACAGTCCAGAGGTATGCACATATTCCCTTAGTGCACCACATGTGTACTGGGCCTGACAATATGGATGTGGACAGCCATGTAGATGGGCATAACAAATAATGAATGGTATACATTTGGTACCATAGGTGTTGGAGTCACACACTTCTGTCTGGCCTGACACATAATGACTGCTGGTACAGGGGTGCCATGGACACATACCACCCACTAGATATTGACATACATCTGTACAGCATCCCACTGGTCTGTCTGACATACCTGACATTTAAGGGAGGCCCGGCAGCAGTACATCTGGCAAGTATCTGCACATGACATCCCACTGGTTAAGTACACTATGCTGCTAGGCATGTAACAATGCACTGTGCAGGCTACAGGCAGACTGGCTCAACACTGGCCTACATCTTGTATGGGGAAATGCACATGTACTTGCATATATAGCAGGCTCAACAGCCATGTCACAGCACAGGGTAAGATACACCTGTGTGACAGTGCATTACCACAACCAATGTGAACACAGCCACAGCCGCATATGGTAGGCTAGCATAATATTACAGTATATGGACTATCTGTTCTACACCATCCTCATATGTGCCAGTCACAGAATGTCCCTACATATACTGGGCTGCTACACAGTTTGGTCTGATGGCTTTCTGTGGTTTTGGACATGTGTGTGTATGGCCCTACAAATGTGTACGGCAAAATGGTACCATACAGTGGGGCAGCATGTAACATTTGATAGACGGGGAGGTAGGACAATGACATCTACTACAGTCTGTACACAGGCTAAAGTACATATTAACAATACACACACTGCCGACATTCACCATCACTACACAGACCTCAGTACTGTACAAACATCCACAGAATGTCCAGCTTATGTCATGAAATATAACTCCTACTGTACATGACATGTGTAGCACTCTGATATATCACTGGCTTGTTATCAGATATGATGACACTATTTATGGAGTACAGCACATATACACCACTTCATGCACACCATATGTACAAACGTTGACAGCGGTGTGGCTGACAGCACATACACAGGCCAGTATAGACATGTTGCTGTGATAACCTTGCATATTTTCCATTGTAACGATGTTTGTTGCAACATATGTCCTATGAGGGATATGAAGTCAGTAACTGTCATGGCCTTCATCATCTACAGACTGCAATCCTCACACTACCATCTGCATTCCACAAAGGGATGTACTGTGGATAACACTTGAAACCATAGGCACAACACAGTCCAGTCTGCAGATGTCCCTGCAGATGGGGATTCCTCATATACATGGAACTGACATGGCAGGTATTACTACATGTACAACAGGCATATCCAGACAAACACTATTAAACCAGCATTACTCCAAATGCAGTATAGCAGCACTTACAATCTGTAGTCAGGTCAGGCACATCCCCCTCCTGTTTGTTGGCCTGTTTCCACAGTGTATGTTGTTGGAGGTGAATTCCTAATTCATCTGGGATGCCGTTTGCCAAACAACAGATCTAGTTCCTGCTCACAGTGACTGAAAAGGCCCAATACCACCATGAGGTTCATAGGTATTGGAATGCGTTTCCATGCAATTGGCTATGGGATTGTTACCACAGCTGTTTCACATGCAGTCAACTAGGGGATGGCTGCAATTCGTGCAGAGACCATCAGCTGATCATGAGCATCACATAAAATACACATGCTGCTGCTTAAGCAAGGCAGGTGTGGGTCCCCACAGCCACCAGAGAGGGTGTGGGGGAGACAGACAGAGGCAAATGCAGATGCAGGACGCCCAGCCTCTTATGCAGTAGCAGTCTCTAATGACCGTGCTAATTTCAATTTCAACTCACGGATAGCTACAGCAGGTCAGACCAATATTGAAAATCGAGCTGTCGGGTCTAATGCTGGGCTTCCAGACCTAGGTGGCTGGCTAATGGATACTACTAACTTCTCGTTTAACCAACAAGGGATGCCTACAGGTACTGTTGCAATTAATGATAATATATGCCTAGCAGAAAAACTTAAAACTTTTGACTCCAAACTGCTTAAATTGAAAAAATTGCAGTTGGAGTCGGCATATTTCAAACAGTGCATCAATGAAAATTTAGTGCCAAAAGGGCTACGAAATAATTTCATGCCATCTGGTTTAATATCAGACCAGGACTTTTTAGTGGACTTAGAAACATTATTTCAAAAACATGGTACTGAACTTCTGGACTTGATTGTCAAGTATTACTCGTTGCATATTGATTCTTTATTGAAAGAAATTAATGACTTGGATAAAGAGATTAAACTTGATTTAGACTTTAATAGATACCGTTTTGACTATGGACGTATTTTGTCCAGTATTGACACTCTGTTGTTAAAATTGAAGGGAAATAAGAACAAGAAATTGATTAGGGACAGGGACGCTTATACAAAAAAATCTGCTTATCCCAATTTAAAGGGAATTAGAAACCCCCGTTTAAGTAGTAACAGTGATAATCTCATAACACAAGTAGGTGAAGACGAGAATAGGTTAGATGATATAATTGAAGAAGACATCATAGAAAATCATGTTAACCCAGGACCCAGAAGGAGTAATAGAATTAAGGGGTTCATCAAGGACAAAGGGGGACATGACAGATTTGATAATGGTCCTAATATTAATAATGGACACAATAATCAGAATACAGGGAACAACAATAACAATTTTTTAGGGCAACGCAGCAAGAAGTTTTACAAGAACAGGAGAAGGAACTAGATACGCCTTTAGTGGCTGTTACACCAACTAGAATTGAGTTACCCTCTCCCCTACTGGCGCACATTGACCCACCTGACCCAATTGTAGAAACAGGCTACCCTTCTATTCTCACCAATAAGAATGGTGACTTTAAGATCTACAATTTCTCTGACATTACCTTAGACGACCAACTGGTAGAACTTTTAGCCTTTGGCAACACTTTCGTCCCAAGTACGAATGGGAGTATTGCGAAGGAAATTATAGAACTTAAGTGTTTTGTAAGAAAAATGAATCTTAAATTGATGTTTAATCAAACAACTGGTAGTGAGAATCCAGTTGAAGAAAGTACAACTTTTAACACATGCGCCTTGAAATTGGCTAGTGTGTTTAATCCTCCACTACATTCGACTTTAGAACTGTTTGAGAATATGTGTGAAATGGACTTTAGATTTCTAGTAAATAACATCAATGATAGAACTAGGTCCAAATATTCTAATATCACCAGAGAACAAATGACATTGTTGGACGAGATTAGTCGGTTGCCTGTACGAGTGTTAAAACCTGACAAGGGTGGTGGGCTAGTGATTTTTCATAACTCAACATATAATGAGAAGATGTCCTCCCTTTTGGAGAGTGACGCTTACATAAAATCTTCAATGAATGAAGTTAATGGTAGCACGCAGAGGATTAGGGGATACTTTAGGGACCTGTTCCTGACGGGGAAAATTGATATAAAAGTATATAACTACATTGATATCAGTTGTTCCAAGATCCCCGTCATGTTCGGGATCCCTAAAATCCATAAGAGTATTAGCGATCCCCCTATGAGGGCCTTGATTGACAGTAGGTCCTCCATTATTTATCCATGTTCGAAGCTTATTACACACATTTTGGATAAATACATTAAAGGGATCCCTAGTGTATGTAAGGATTCATGGACATTTCTGGACAGTGTCAACTGCTTACCGTATAATAACGATGAAACCTTTCTAACCATAGACGTCATAGACTTATACACCTCTATACCGCATCAAGAAGCGGTTGAGTGGATTGGGATTATGTTACAGGACTTCGGGGCTTCTAAATTGGAGGTAGATTTGGCCACTGAATTACTGGAGATAGTTTTAACCAGTAATTATTTCACGTTTGATGGTGACTTCTTCTTACAGAAGCGTGTGTATGCGATGGGCTCCCCATGTGGGGCTGGAGTGGCAAACTATGTCATGGGCTATTGGGAAACCAATATTTTACAAAAGATCCCTGGCATTATGATACCTGTTATATTTTACACCCGATTCCTGGATGACATGTTTTTGTTGTTTAGGGGTTCGGAAGCAGAGGCTACAACTTTTGTTGAAACCATCAGTTCCACTACTGAGTTCTTGAAATTTACATTTAAATTTTCAACTAGGGAGATAGATTACCTCGATGTTAAACTAACAAAGGACACCACCCAACAGATTTTGAAGTCCACTGTATACAGGAAATCTACTTACTGCAACTCGTTCCTGCACTTCACCAGCTCTCATCCGTACAAACAGAAGAGATCTATTGTAAAAGGACAGCTGGTGAGGGCAGGAAGAATGTGCAGTACATTGGTGGACTTTTCTAAGGAATGTTCCTTGCTGAGGGAGATGTTCACGAACCGAGGGTACCCAGATAAAATGGTATTAGAACTCATAGAGGAAGTTACCTCTAAAAGGATCAATGGTTTCTACACACCTTTACTTTTAAGCAAAATGTGCCCAATGACTCTAGTATTAACATAGAGCAAAGAATGCTTCCCATGATTAATGATGTGAGAGTCATGGGGAACCCTAGAGAGGTAGATAGTGATTTGTCCTTGAGCTTTATTACTACCTTTAGTATTAACTCGAAGGGCATTCTGGACATTGTCCGAAAGAACTGGCGCCTTATTTCATCTAATGCGTTATTGGCAGGGAAATTAGGTCTTGAACCCAGATTTACTTTCAAAAGATCTAGAAACCTTAAAGAACTATTACAAAGGGACGTAAACCAAGACACATTTTACAAAAGGAGAGGTATGTCCAGATGTGGCTTCTGTAAGTTCTGTAACAATGTTCGTACCGGAGAGACATTCCAAGTAAGGGACAAAAAGTATGTTATTAGGTTTGCACTCAATTGTGAGAGCAAATCTATCATTTATATCGCTATGTGCAACTGTTGCCAGGGTTTCTACATTGGAAAAACCGATAGGCGAATCCGAGATAGAATGTATGAGCACCTATATGCAATCAGGAACAGTAAAGACGACAACGCACTGGCAAAACATATTGCTTTGAACCCAGGCCATAGTTTCCACTTCATGGCCATTGATCACGTCCCTTTAAAGATCAGGGGCGGTCCTTTCTCTTTAATTTTGGAAAATCGTGAGCTTGAATGGCAGTTGCGTTTAGACGCTTTTAGCTATCCTGGTCTAAACAGCAACTGCAACATTGCCCCTGTACTTAAATTGAAAAGTTATCTTAAATAGATTTTGTTGTCCTTGGTCCTTAGATAAAGATACATTATTGTCACCCATTATGGTTAGCCACCTGGTATTTTCATTGAACGTAAATATAGACCCTACGACCTGGTTAAATGTATTATGGTCCCAAGGGACCAATTAGTTACGCTCATTAAGCAGTAGGGTTTTGCACTTGACGGATATGTACCCTATAGGTAACTACACACTTTATACTTTTTTAGTCATCATTTAGGATATTTGACTTTTGCGTAGTATTCCGGTAGATCCATGTACATTTATGTGGGGTTGCACTTTGCCCCTTGGTATTGTCTAGCTATGTTTTTTAAGTTTTTAGGTTTATGGTAATGTACATAAAATACTTGCATGACCTTGCATTGATTATGTAAAAATGCAAAGTGCTTGAGTTCTGTGCCTTCTTGGTGCTTTTTATGCACTTTTTAACTTGTTGTACATGACATTTTAAGATGTTTTAATTTTTAAACAGGCTGCCGTTTTCAGGAAACAGGAAGACGTCACTTCCTGGTTTTACTGTTTTAAACGGAGTGTTTGATTTTTGGAATTGTAAACCTCTGAAGAAGCCACGGTGTTCCCGTATAAAACGCCTGTTGGTTTTTTTCTAATAAATATATGACTTTATTGGATTAAGCCATGATTTCTGCCAACAAGGTTCCTCTTTTTGTCTTGTGAGAGGCAAATACATGTCAGGAAGGGGTGGGAGTGCAAAACTGAAGCATGTTCATGACACACACCTACCAGCACAGGATATCAAACCCCGACAACTATGTAGTGCTATCACAGTTCGATGAAGTTATTGGATGCACCACATGGGTTACCTGATGTGGAGCCCTCAAAACATATATGTGAGGCTGAGTGACATCTGCAACAGGGATACAGTAGATATACGGTAGGTGTCGTACACGTGCCTGTCTGCATGTACAGGTGCCAGCATCAACACAGGCACCCTCATGCAGGGACGCACACACATTGACACACTTGGCAGGGCCAGGAGTGCAACTCATCACTAGTGGAATTGCCACAACACATCAATGTGCAGGTATCACATGCACCACATGGGTCATACAGAGGCTGTATGGGCAAAGGGTACGAGGAAATGTCACACATCAGACAGCATGCTTCAGAGTGCCCTGGGGGGGTTGTAGTGACTGTGGATGTGGACATATGCACCATTCAACACACACACGAACACACAGGGTGCCAGTTCTGACATGCATGGGTGCATGTCTACACGGGTGTGTGGTGGTCAACTGTGCCAGCAGGCTGTACAAGAGTAGATGATGGGTATACCTTGGCATCAGGCCACATGACAATGGTCTGCATTGTGGCTCAGGCCTGTAGTTACTGCATTTGCCCACACAGGTGGGTATTTCATCCCCCATCCAGCCAACTGGGCGACTATTGTGTGTGGCCAATGCTGTACACCACATGTCATGTATGTGCTCCTTAGTCCATGACATGGACGGTGTCTGGGATGTGCACACCTCCCACATGCATGTACAATGATATGTGGAACTGTACCTGGGGTGTCTGGCCCATGTTGTGAACACAGATTATCATTGGATGTGCCAGTCTTACCCACCTGTGGCAGGGACTGGTACTGGGCAGCAGGTTTACCCTTCACCTACATTGATGGCATGCCAAAAAGCATTCCCTGATGTCAGTGTCATCTGTCCATACAGGACATGTTGTCAGGCATGGTATGTCCATTGTGAGTCACATGTGAAGGCACCACAGGTGGTGCAGGTGTCCATTGAGGAACATGGTAGAGGTGCACTGTCTGCATGTACGTGCATACTGGACAGATGGACAGGGTAACATGCCCTCTGTAGCCCACTGCTATCACTGCTTAGCTAATATCAGTGGCTAATATGCAGTGTACTACCCACGTATTGCATGCTGCCTAAGCATGTGTGTTCATATGACACATATGTTGAGTATGTGCTCTGGGAAATAGTGGGGTTGCTAACTTGGATTGTCTGGCCTTGATGTCACAGGTATAGGTATGGCTTTGCACCCCAGCCTCCCAGCTAATTTACATCTGTTATCCTTAAATGGTCGACATTGTGATATATAGTAGAGCCACCATAAAATAAATTAGCAAAACCCCTATCACAATGCCCACAATTGACACACACTCACCTCTACACAGGTTACGAACACACACACACACACACACACACACACACACACACACACACACACACACACACACACACACACACACACACACACACACACACACCTGTCATGTCTGAGAGTAGAACCCCTACCTAACTATTTTATTACACTACAGCACTATGCAGTTTTAGTACGTGCCACTGACCTTACTGGAGCACTATTGCCCTATAGGTGCATTTCACAGTGAATGACATCAGCAGGGTTACCAAAGTAGGGCATTTCAACTGTACTGCAAGTAACTAGCCTAAAATGCATTGCTCCCTACACAGCCAGTGAGACACACACAAAACATCTACAACTGACATGAGGGGGTATAGAACCCCTGATTGAGGTCTATATCACACTACAGCATGGAGCTGTTATGGGACACACCACAGAGATTGTTAGATACTTCCTTCCCCAAAGGTGTATTTCACATTGAATTACATCAGCAGGTTTACCAAAGTAGGGCGTTTCAACTGTACTGCAAGTGACTAGCCTAAAATGCATCGCTCCCTACATAGACAGTGAGACACACACATAGCATCCACAACTGACATGTGTGGGTATAGAACCCCTAATCAAGGTCTATATCACACCACAGCATAGAGCTATTATAGGCCACACCACAGGCATTACTAAAGAACTTTCTCCCTAAAGTGTTACTTCACAATGAATGACATCAGCAGGATTGCCAAATGTACGGCATTTGATATGTACTGCAAGTGAGTAGCTTATGATGCATTGCTCCATACACAGACATTGCAACACACACAAAACATCCTGAACTGCCATGGGTGGAGATGGAACCCTACCACAGTCCTACACCACACTACATCAGTACGCAGTTACAGGATGTTCTACAGAGATTACTGGGCTATGACTTTCCCACAGGTGTATTTCTAGGTGAGTGACATCAGCAGCCTTGACAAAGTCAGGTATGTGTATTGTATGGGGTGTGAGTGGCCTAAAAACATTGCTCCCTACTCAGTCAGGCACACACAGATTTACGCACCATCTCACACACACACACACACACACACACACACACACACACACACACACACACACACACACACACACACACACAGTTGCCACATCTGGGGTCAGAACACTTATCACACTACTTTATCACACTACAGCAGTAGGCAGTTACAAGGTGGGCTATGGAGATTACTGGGCTATGATTTCCCCAGAGGTGTATTTCTAGGTGAGTGACATCAGCAGCTTTGACAAAGTCAAGTATGTGTATTGTACAGGGTGTCAGTGGCCTAAAAACATTGCTCCCTACTCAGTCAGACACACACGCAGTTGCCAGGTCTGGGATTAGAACACCTACCTCACTACTTTATCACACTACAGCAGTACGCAGTTACAAGGTGTGCTATGGAAATTACTGGGCTATGATATCCCCAGAGTTGTATTTCTAGGTGTGTCACATCTGCAGCCTTGCCAATGTTGTGTATATAAACTGTACTGAGTGTGAGTAGCCTAGAAAGCATTTCTCTCTACATAGCCAAAGACGGAGACACGCACACATACACGCACTCACACAGTTGCCAAGTCTGGGGTTAGTACTACTACCTAACTAGTTTATCAGTACAGCAGTACACAGTTATGGGACACACCATGGGGATTACTGAGATACAGCTCCCCCAAAGGTATATTTCACACTGGATGACCTCAGCAGGCTTGTCATGATACTGTTATGGGGAGGGTGGTGTGTACATGGGCCGTAACACATTCATGTTGGGGCTGACATGCCACATGTGGGCACACACAGGGTCATATGCCACAGGTACGTGTATACAGCTGCTAGGTGACATCTTCCTTGTACAGTTGTGTTGCACAGCTGGCACGTGCAACATGCCGTCATGCTGACAGATACTGGTGGCTAGTTTCTGCAGTGAGTGACACCTGCACCTCATGTGTTTGGGGCCCTTTGGCTGTGTGCTGGGTGAGACAGGCCCAGATGTCTCCTTGTCACGGTCACCCTCTTCAACACATCTAT
This sequence comes from Protopterus annectens, assembly GCF_019279795.1. Taxonomy (NCBI): domain Eukaryota; kingdom Metazoa; phylum Chordata; order Ceratodontiformes; family Protopteridae; genus Protopterus; species Protopterus annectens. The sequence goes on along the minus strand of NC_056746.1, from coordinate 308,393,815 downwards.
GTCTGTCTACCTTTGGCTTATTATAGTGTGTTGTCTTTATATATATGTCTGTATTCCTATCCACTGTGTATGCGAGGTAGGAGTGGTGCATACTGACATGTGTCTGCACTGAGAACTGTAACTGCCAGATATGTCTGGTCCACTGTTGTTTGCTGACATGGCCTTCTTGTGTTAAAGTGTGTGAGCATACCCAGTATGGACTTTCAGTATGTTGTTGACTGACATTGCCTTCATTCCTCTAAGTGTGTGAGCATGCCCAGTATGGCCATCTATATTGCATGTATGGATCAAGTCCAGGTGGTTTGTACTGCGGTGCTGATCTTTGTGCTGTACACCGACAGGTAGCATGCTGTGTCTGCAGTGTATACATCAGTCATTTGGCATTGACTGCTGCTACATTTCTGCTTAGCGGGGGGGGGGGACACCAAACTGTTTCTACATTTCTACACAGGGGTGGGGGCACACCTGACTGTTACCATAAATGTACATGGGATGGTGGGGCACTCCTTACACTTTTACACATTTGCTAGGACTGTACTGGTATGTCGGGTACACCATTTCTGTCTGTAGTCTTACCTATCGTGCTGGCTAGAGGCATACCAGTGTACTACATATCATAGCTTTCACTCCTTACATATTAGTTTCTGACTTCCTAGCCTTCACAACTGACATCCAACTGGCTGGCCTGCTGCAGTCTGTTTGTATAGTACTGGGGTAGGGGTTACCCATGGGCCTAATTCAGAGGCCATAGTATAGCATTTGTATGTGTTTGTCTACACCTATCCTGCTGGCTGTGACTGTTGTTGGGTATGTGCCCTCCAACTGGCATGTGTGTATCACTTACCTTGTGGGTGTCCCAGTATTGAGGGTGGTGATGCAGGGCTGCCTATGTCAGATGCACATAGTACACTCCCTATACATGGTTGAGCACAGGTAGTGTCATGTTTGGTATCCCTTTTACTGTATGTGCGAGTCGGAGAGAGGTGTCATTCCCTGGGTCCCAACTGTGTCAGTGCATGTGCTATGCATTGCCTCTTGGCCAAGGCCAGGGCATACTGGACACGCCTCCTTCTGCATACTGGAGCAGGCTCAGGTTGATCCTCCTCTGAGTCCCTCTGTGCCTGTGCAGGCCTTGGCACTGGTGGGGGGCTGTGTGGTCCTGCCCTGTGCTGTTCCTGCTGCAACTGTTTCCACAGGATCATATTGTGTAGCATGGCACATACAAGGACAATTTGGGTACATGTAGATGGAGAGTACTGCCAGGCTCCACCAGATGTGTCCAGGCACCGGAACCGTAACTTGAGCATTCCAAACACATGCTCTATTATGATTCGTGTTTGTGCGTGTGCGTCATTATGGAGTTTTTGTTCGGGTGTGTGTGCATTTCTGATGAGTGTCATCAGCCATGGCTCCAGTGCGTATCCAGCATCCCCCAGTAGGTGACCATGTGGGATGTCCCCACTGGCAAATCTCTGGTACAGCTGCATCAGATGCCAGATGTGGGAATCATGGTTGCTTCCATGGCAGCCAGCACACACATTCATTATTATGCCCTGGGCATTGCACATGACCTGGCAGTTGATGGAGGGGAAGCCCTTGCGGTTGATGTGGACCGTACCCCGCTCACTTGGTGGTGCTTTAATGCGTATGTGCGTGCTTTCTATTGCACCCCCTACCTCAGGGTATTCTGTTATCTGGTGAAAGAGACACATATTGCTGGCCAACGCTTATGGGTGATGGGGAAATATACATGCTCACCGACATGTGCTGAGATGGCATCCAGGAACTGGTGGAGAACCCTAGATGCTGATGCCTGTGAAATCCCCATCATATCCCCAGTTGGCCTTTGGAAGGTACCTGTAGCTAGTATTCTTAGACCAGCACGTACCTTGGTATCCACTGGGAATGGGTTCCCCTCTGTTAGTTCTGTGAGTGAGGCATGTCTGGCACAGCTCAACAGTTTGCTGTAGGAGGTCCCTGTCCACCCTATAGTGCTCCACTATCTCCAGCTCATGTAGCCCTTGGTAGGTTACCCTGGGTCTGTACACTCTTCTCCGTCTCCTCATTGTGGGTTGCTCAGCAGCATTCACATCCTCACCACCCTCAGCCTCTTGCACATGCTGGTTTATGATAGCAAAAGCAGCCCCTAACATTGCTTTCATTCTGTAAAGTTTCCTCGTCTGTATACACTGGTGGTGCAGGTGTTTTGGGAAAAACAAGGGGAAAGGTGTTTGCATGGTTTATAGTGGTGTGCTGGGCTGGGCTGGTCTGCTGCCTGTGTAATTGGCTGATTCTGATGCATTTCACCTGTCAGCTAAGCTAGTTCTCCTTGATTACTTTCCTACTGCTGTTTTCCCTTCCCATTGCCTCCCTGTTTAAGCCCGTGTGCGCGCCGCACAAATAGAGTGCTCATATGTGCACAGAGCTGTTTTTTCCTGGTTTAACTTCCTTTTCCTTCTTGTAGGACTTGGTGCACAGCGCGCACACCCGCTTACACTTTGTAAACATGTGCTAGGCAGGCTTAGACACACCCCTGGCTTAGCTGTGCTAACCTAGGAGCAATATCGAGCCACAGGTCTCCAATCCGCTTACAGTATGCCTGACACACCCCTATGATGTCACCTATATCCTTGTCTTGCACCCAGCTATTTATACTCTTATACTCTTGGGACCTGCCTCACATGCTGGGAAAATCTGGGATTCACTAACCTTTCCCTCATTTGCATAGGATTGCCTACTAATGCATAGTTACATGTCCCACACTGAGCCTCCTCCCTTAGCAACCACTACTCACTGGCCAAGTTGTCTTTTGCCTGCCATTGACTTGCATGGCAGAATACTGATTTTTGTTAGAATGGTCATTTTCAGTTTATTTTATTTTCCCCCGATCCCGTTTGCGTGCCGCTGCCCTATGCTTAAACAGTTTGCAATGCCAATGGCCTTCTACTTGGCCATTGGCATGCTTCCTCAATAATATGCAGCCTTTATTTGGAGCTGTCATAGCTCTGTTTTGGAATATGCAGAAAGGTACTCGGTTAGTAACCGAGCACATTTCTGCAGATTGCACTTGTCTTGCACGGACTATTGCAAGCTTCCTGGATTACAATTTCACCTAATTTGCATGGATTTCTCCAGCAAATGAGGTGTTTTGCATACCAGGGCTTAGTCCGTGCAAGATTAGTGCGGGAGCTCTCATGAACGCCCCTGCCAGCTGTTCCTGGATCGCACAGCAGACATATTGCCTGCATGAGCTACTGCACTCATCTTGCACCCCCTGCAGGCTTTTGAGAATCCGGGGGTATGTTTTCAATGTCCTTGATGTCAAGTGAATCATGAATAACCATATTGTTGGAAAAATCAGGTCTCACATTAACAGGAGGTGTCTTTGTTGTTAAAGTGTAACCCATATTTAAGAATAGAGCCATATGTTCCATTTCTCTCAGACCAAATTTCTCTTTTTATAGTCTAGAGAAGCTCTGTAGGGTATAGCCTAGCCTGAACCATCTCATATGAGGTGAACTCTTTTTAACATGTTCATCATTAGATGTCAGTCTGGAAATTCTGGAAAACTGGCTCTTGACTATCCCTCTTTTTTGGTGATACGGATGGCAGCTGGTAAAAAATAAATATGTATTGCAAAAAGTTGGTTTCCTGTTTACACCTGAGGATAGTCCAGTTTCAGGAGACCACTATATATTAATGTCAAGGTAGTTAATCTCTTTCCAGCCCAGTTTATAGGTGAATTTAAAAAAAACTGGTGCTGTTTTCCATAAAGTCAAAGAAAGTAGGGAATTCATGTATGTTCCCATGGCATATGGAGTAAGTCATCCAAGTAATGGTAGTAACCTTTACAAAACTTGAAAAGAGGAGTTTGGAAAAGTATGTCTAATTCCCATTTTAACAAAACTCTATTTGCAAATGTTGGCGCACATGCAGCACCCATGGCGACCCCTTTCAGCTGTTTGAAATATTCCCCACAAAAATTAATGAAGTTGTTTGATAACACCATTTCCATACAGTCATGCACAAGTAAAGTTTCACTCTCTGTAAGGTTGCCAAAATGTTGCATTATGTCATCAAACCATTGCAATCCCAATTCGTGGGGAATTACGTTAAATAAGTTTTTGACATCACAGGTTACAAAAAGACAGTTCTCATCAAATTTTAGTCCACGGACCTTGTCAAGCAGGTCCCACGAGTCTCGAATGATGTGAAGGAATGGACTAAATAAGCTCTTAAGTTTAGCATCCACAAATTTTGCTAGCGATTCTGTCACTGAGCCCTGGGCTGCCACAATTGGTCGTAGATGGGGGGTCTTCTACATTAGAATGGATTTTGGGAATGCCAAATATCCTGAGAATTATTGGGTTGGTGACTCTTAAGAATGCATACAAATCCAGACTGATGTAATAATAAAGTAGCCATTCTTCCAGGGCCACCTTAATGCTGTTGTATGCAATGTTAATTTAGTTTAAAGATGCTAAACTATAGGTGTCACTGTCTCCCAGTAAGTTGTACATTCAGCTGTTATAATCCAACTCATACATAATAACCAGACCTCCCCCCTTGTCTGGTCACAATGACTAATGATTGTACCTTTCAGGAAGAGCTAATATTGAACAAACTTTATTAGACTAAAAGTTGTTCACTCGCAAACTTAATTTACACTGTTTAATGAATGACAACCCTGAAACTTCTGTGCATACGAACTTATTTAAAAGAAGAAGTATGGTTAGCCAATCCTTATTGCCAGTGGTTCACACATAAAAAAATGTGTGAGAGGGATATCCGGTCATTGTTGACTAAAAACACAATCATGGGTATCATAACCTTACAAGAGAGGACCAGAAGATTTTGTCCACTTTAAAAGCATGATAAGGATATTAGATGCATACCACCAGACTAGGGGGGAGGTCTGGTTATTATGTATGAATTGGATTATAATGGTCGAATGTATAACTTACTGGGAGACAATGACACCTATAGTTTAGGATCTTTAAACAAAATTAACATTGCATACAACAGCATTAAGGTGGCCCTGAATAAATGGCTACTTTATGATTACATCATTCTGGATTGGTATGCATTCTTAACAGTCAGTGACCCAGTAATTTCTAGGATATTTGGCATTCCCATAATCCATTTCAATGTAGAACTCCCCCTCTATGACTGATTGTGGCAGCCCAGGGCTCAGTGATGGAATAACTAGCAAATTTTGTGGATGCTAAACTTAAGAACTTATTTAGTCCATTCCCCTACATCATTTGAGACTCGTGGGACCTGCTTGACAAGGTACATGGAGTAAATTTGATGTGAACTGTCTTTTTGTAACCTGTGATGTCAAAAACTTATTTTCTGTAATTCCCTATGAACTGAGATTGCAATGGTTCGATGACATAATACAACAGTTTGGCAACCTTATGGAGCGTGAAACTTTACTTGTGCACGACTGTATGGAAATGGTGTTATCAAACAACTTCATTCATTTTTGTGAGGAATATTTCAAACAGCTGACAGGGGTCACCATGGGTGCTGCATGCACTCCAACCTTTGCAAATGGAGTTTTGATAAAATGGAAATTAGACATACTATTCCAAACTCCTATTTTCAAGTTTTTTAAAAGTTGCTACCATTACTTGGATGACTTACTCATCATATGGCATGGGAGCATACAAGAATTCCCTACTTTCTTTGACTTTATGGAAAACAGCACCAGTTTTTTTTTAAATTCACCTATAAACTGGGCTGGAAAGTGATTAACTACCTTGACATCAATATATGGTGGTCTCCTGAAACTGGACTATCCTCAGGTGTATACAGGAAACCAACTTTTTGCAATACATATTTATTTTTTAACCAGCTGCCATCCATATCACCAAAAATGAGGGATAGTCAAGAGCCAATTTTCCAGAATTTCCAGATTGACATCTAATAATGAACATTGTCAAAAAGAGTTCATCTCATTATATGAGATGTTTCAGGCTAGGCGATACCCTACAGAGCTTCTCGAGACTATAAAAAGAGAAATTTGGTCTGTGAAAAATGGAAAATATGGCTCTATTCTTAAATACGGATTGCACTTTAACAACAAAGACACCCCCTCCTGTTAACATGAGACCCAATTTTTCCAACAATATGGTTATTCATTATCACTTGATGTCAAGGACATTGAAAACATAGTTTGAAAATACTGGTCAGTTTTTCAATGTGATGACACCACCAAATGGCTTCTTTCTCATAATCCTGGATTTACATATAAAAGGAAATACAATATTAAGAGCCTAATGGAAAATTGCCAGCTTAACATTGAAAGATCTTTTCCTACAACTAGACCTTGTGGCAGATCCAATTAATGTGCATACATCAACAGTAATTACAGCATCAATTTATATGACAAGATTGGAAAACATTCCAAGGGCGGAAAGTTTCATTGTGGTTCTGGATGGGTGGTTTACCTGGCACATTGTACACAATGTCACACATTCTATTTAGGTAAGACGAGCAATGCATTAAATAAGAGAATATACCAACGCCTATATAGTCTGAAAAAATTTGATAACAAAGTGCCTTGGCACATCATGCAACCCAATGTAGTGATTTTAAAAAATTCCAGTTCCAAGTTTTGGAACAGGTTTGGTCTACTTTTTATTCAGGGGACTGGAAAAAAATTTTGCTACATCAACAGATGCTTTGGCAACTAAGGCTTGATGCCACAGCCTTCCCATGGTTAAATGACAATATATTCATTACAAGTGAACTTAAAAGAAGGGGCATGCATTGTTTGATTGTGTTGAACACAATGTTTTTTTCCACTTGTTTTTCCATTTGTTTTTTTTTTCCACTTGATACATCAGTATTTTATATTTGCTGTGCATTACATTTTAGCTAGGTTTTCTAGAGCTTGAATTACAACCTGACCCTTTAAAAATGGATTCAATTACTACTGTATTACTTGAGTGGGTGGAGACCTACAAAGGGGTATTTAAGCATTCTTGGTTCTTTACACACTGCTCTGATGATGTCTTTTTGATTTTAAGATGAAAGCGCTTAACATGGTGTGTTTTGTTGTGTTTTTAACAGCTGTTTTATTAAAAGTCTCTACTGGATCTCAAGCTGTCACTGAATTTTTTTCTTTTCATTACCTGCTATGAATACTGAGAGGAATATCAGAGTACCCATGACTTTTTCTAGTAATATAATACCTACTGTGAGATTATTAAAAAGAATTGGAGCATTCTGAAAGCCTCTGAAGAGATAGGTAGAATTGTTAGTGACCCTCCACTGTTTTCTTTTAAAAACAACTTATCTATAAAGAGACAGCTCTGTTATAGGTAAACTTCAATAAATTCAATAAACACATCACACCGAGTGACATTTCACGACCTTTATTAAAACTTCCATAACATAGCTTTGTTCACCAACTTTATTAATTACAACTGACCATAATATAGTTGATTCTAAACACAACATAAACATCCTTGTAATGTTAATCAGGGCAGCATATCTACTCACCCTGTCCCAGTAAGCAGCGTCCATACCTGGACTCACTTACTTTACTTATGAAGCAGCGTCCCATCTCACTTCATACACCATTCATTGAACTACCTTCCACCAATAAGCAGCATCCTTACCTCAGCTTGCTTATCTATTCAGCAAACTTCCTTCAGTTGCTCATTTTCCTCTCCCCCAAATCCTTGAAATGAACATCCAGACACCAGATGGGGGACAGAAGAGGGCAAAGCTGTCTCTCTTCTCCACCAACCAGCCTGACCAGGCTGTTCTCCCTCCCTTCTACCCAAAATTGTTCAACCAACTACCTCCCATAAAGGGAAGGGTTAAGCCAAACATAATTTGGTATACCCATCATCTGTAAAGTACATTAAAACCCTGACATCAACCCCACACCTTCACATGACAGCACTGTAACATGCTGTAATGAAACTAAATAAAGTAGGATTAGCCATGACTCCACTGTACCACCGGAACATCCGCTCCAAGAGAATACATTCCCTTTTAGTCTGTTTCCTTCAAGCCACTAACCATGGCTCAATCTTTTCAGCATGACAACCTATAGCCATAACAAGAGCCACAGAAACTATAACCCTTTGAACACAAATCTGCACCCAGTCAAAGAAAAACCCTTAGCAAGCTTGAACTTAGGACCCTGTCAACTATAGCATATCACATTAGCCCACCAAACTACACAGCTCTGGATGTGTAGTAACCTGATTATTGCAGGGAATAGTCTAACTCCAAACTTTAATGACCGGACACTAAGTGCCAGAAAACCAGAAACCCTTGACATAGTTCCTGAAAACTCACCTATGCCCAGCAATGAAGAACTCTACATGCCCAACCGTAAACACTCCCAATTTGCTCATTACCAAATGGCAATCACACTACCTACTCAAGGGACAAATTTGCCAGGCCAAGGATACCACACATTAGGAACAAACTCCAGCAAATATGGTTTAAATAACTGGATGAGTAACTATAATCACCACAATATTCCAACCATCTGAAAGCAAGGGATGAACTCAGCTGGCTTGCAAGAGCCATAGGGCTTTAGCCTAATTAGTTCATGTGCTCCTATGAATGTTGTGACTGTACTCCTCCTGTGGACTCCCCACACCCCATAATCCATCCCCAACAGTGTTACCCTGGCCCCCCACCTACCTCTTCTTAACTTGCCCCACATTCCAATGCAATAATCAGCTCCCATGCTACTTAAACACAGTGCTCTAACTTGCCTTAATGACCCAAACAAAGGGGATTACCAGTGACTGCATTGTGCTCCACTCCAGCCACCAAAGCACCACCCCAGCAAAATCCATTACCTTGTAATTTTACCTCATTCCTGCCGCTGACCAGTACTTTCTGTGCACTGCCCTCTCAGCCTTGATCTACACCACTGTGCTGACTGTGACTTACACTGCAACCGACCTCCTTCACTCTGGCCATCGATTGATCCACTAACTGCTGCTGCTCTGCACTTCTGCCGTCTGTGACCCCCATTGCAATCTGCAAAACAAAGAAAACTATAATTCCTCATGACACACAAGATGTGACAACCTTAGTCACCGCCAAGAGCTTAACTTATACCAAAATGCATAGAATCATAGATTAAAGTCCAAATATTCAACATCTCCCCAGTCGTCCTTCTGGGTCACCCGTGCAACTATACAATTCTCACATAAATCCTGCTTGTCCAGCTGAACCACCATCCCTTGTTTCCACCTGATAATTAAATTTCTCCCCATCAAATTCCTTCCCAAAGGCAGCCACCACACAAGAAACTAGTGTGGCAATGCTTTACCCTATTCAGCCACAACCAACCCCCCCATATTATTCCTCCTAACAACTCCTTAACTCACATTTGTAAGCTAATGAAACCCCCCATGAATAAATCTAACTGTCTGCTAAAAGGCCATCCCTCTGAAATGCACCAAAAGGTGCCACCCTGTTATAACAGAACACCAATGAATAAACCCAAGAAAAGTGAATGACATGCAACTCTGGAAGCCCAAAAATTGAACAGCCTTAATCCACTGATTGCCCTTAGCTTTCCCCTAAAACCTCATTTCCCACATGTAACCTTGCCTCTGATAAAGAATTAAACATGGTCCACATGTACAAGGAATCCCAAAACCATGCCCTACTAAGGGCCACAGTTCCTCACCCATCCCCAAAACACCTGCACCTAGAATGGCTGATCAAACCTACCTGCTCTTAACAGTCATACATATACTAACTCCCTACTATCACCCCAATGTACTAGTTAAATGGCACCCTAGTACTCAAGCTAAGAACCATAACCTGGTATATAAGATTAATTGGCTGGGTAGCCATAATTCACCCCATGCCCCCCCCCCCATTTCCCTCTTGTAACAGGGCAACAGCTGCTGAATATAGAAATACAGGTGGAACTTGACTAGGCTGTAAACACCTTATAGCCATTAACCTAGTGACTTCCTATGATCCGGTGATTGTTGGGACTCCACTTCACCCACGGGAAACCCAGAGTCACTATAAGCAATCCCCAACTTTGCATTACCCGGCCCCCCAACATACCTCCTTCTCACCTACCCCTACACTACCCCAGCTGCACCAACACTGATATGCCTTAACAAAACTGAATAAAGTCAGATAACCTGTGACCTTTTTGTTTACCATTCCAGCAACAAACCTCCACCCCCAAAGAATCCCTTACCTTTCAGATCCATATCCTTAAGCCACTGAGTGTTGCACACTGTGCACTCCCCCATCTGTGACCTCATCACACACCACTCTTCTGACCAGGGAGCCTCCACTGTAACTGTCTGCATCACTCTCTGGGTTTGCTTCCTCTAGGTCATTGACCAGTACCCCTGCTGCGCTTCTCACCTACAAAAGAAAGGGATAAATGTCAAACTTTAAAGCAAAACTGTGCACAAAGGTATAAAGGGTAGAACAAAAAAAACCCCGACCAAAGGGGAGTCCCAGGTCTGAGCAGCCACCCCCCTGAAAAGTATTGTAATAAAGGTTTCAGACAATGCAGTTAGAGGAAACCTGGGCATGGGTACATAAAGTAGCCCTGAGCTAACTGACCCTGTGGGACTCTTAACCTAGCCAATTTGCCCTGTGAAAGTCAAAACCCTGCCCCTTGTGTCTGTAAGTCCTCTATCTTATCCCTGATACCAACCTACTTCTGGCAAAATAAACATGTCAGGTATTGCAGCTAGAATACGCAACAACCCCTTACAAATATGTAATAGTGTAACACCAGTATTCCGCAAAGTCTGTCATGACTTGCTAACCTCAGTCTTAAGTTAGTAGCCTCTACCACCCACAATGCTATGACACAAGCACCAAAATATGGACATGCTGCAAAACTCCTTCTACCTCAAAGCACAGGACCATGAACCAAAACATGGACCTGTTACAAAACTCACCTTACTTCAAAGCCCAGAACCATGCACCTCCCCCTTTTCCCATTTTTAATACAGCAAGGCAGAAGCCCTAATACTGAACCACCGCCTATTAAACAGGAACATTAAGCCACAAAGCAAAGAAATGTGATATACCCATGTTTGCATCAATCATTGGCACACTATCAGCCTCTGGTGGAACCAGCCAGTACCCAAAACCATGCTAGCCTGCAGCATAGGGAAAAAATGAACAACAAAACCTTAAGTTGAACTGATTATGTTCTTCTCCTTAACACACAATTCCTGACACTGAAAGTGTGACATGGTTAAGTGACTTCTATCCTCAATAATAAGCCAACCATCACTTTCAACACCCAGGGTCTGATTCCTACCTCAGGAATAGGAACTTGGATGGTTGTGATTATTAGTAATTTTACCCTAGGAGTCACAATCTGTCAAATCATAGAATAACTTGGCATCCAAAATCACTGTGAACCATGCCAAGTAAAATCGGATCAACATAGTAATAACACCTGCTGCTTTCTTTCAGCTTATATAGTACCAAACTGTGGTCACTTCATATCTGTAAACTGATGAAGTCCTATTTAACTAGTAAAACCATGCTATTTCTCCATTTTTCATATATGTGACATCATGGTTGCCTGTCCCAACTGACTTTAATTGTCCTTTCATGCGTAGCAATATTTCTTTAAGGAACATTTAACTGTCCAGCTGAGCTACTTGCTCATATTATTCATGCCCCTTGAGCCCTTTCAGAGACAACTGTTTCCCCCTTACACTTTTTTTTTTTTTTTTGTTAGTAAGCACTTGAAACCCTGTACTATCAGTACCTGCCGTTGAAACTCTGTACCATTAGTAGCTATGGACGCATTTGAAAGATACCGTGCCTCCTCATATCACACGGGTAAGCTTTTTTTTTTACCTTCCAAGAAATACTTGCCAACATTCCTACAGTGCATGCGCTGTGACAGTCATTTCTGTACCTCACCCAGAACCCACAAAACAATCCACCACCGCAGGGAGCAGTCAGCTCAAATCCTGAGAAATCACACCAGGCCAACAAATGGCCACCTCAATCAGAAAACAACAAATCGCAACCACCTCAATCCAGGAAGAGTCTTGGTAGCCCACTCTCACCAATGAACACCAAACCCATTGAGAGCACAGCACAGAGCTTCCTCAGAAGCATGCCCAATGGACGCAACACCACACACGAAATGCCACACAATCCCCCCACCCCCCCCAACTACCCTGCTGTGCAAGAGGCGGACCACACGGATCAAGCCATGACCAACCAGGCAACAGCCACAACAATACAACCACAGAAATGTTTACATCTATCATGCCGTAAAAACTAGCCTAGCTAGGCGAAACCACTCGGCAGCCAGAATGCATGACTGAGCCCTCCTCCTCACCTAGAAATGACAGTGATGGCTATTCTTAGGTAAGAAACACCTGTTACAGGAATACAAAGCGTCAATAAAATGATTGCGGCGATAAGTATAACACTGATCCTAAGCTGTCGACACAGCAATGTACCTTATTCCTTAACTCTGACTTTAACATGACCGCAGTGCTGACATTAAACCAACTAATCAATCCAACCAAAAGTCCTGATTCTTGCCAACTAGACACATCACTGAAAGGGCCACTCTCATTTGAAAAGCACTGTCCCTTCCCATACCGTATGGTACCCTGCACCCTGCTTGGGCTACCCACTATAATACCTTAAGGCAAGTTAACCGTATAAAGTTTAGTAAATCAGATATTTAAATGGGTCAAATGTAAACGTTCTCCTTCCCTTTCAAGAGTGCCACCACCAACTCACCCACTCCCCCCAAAGTACTCCACCCCCCTTTTGAATCCTAACCCATCATGAAACAGAAGAAATAAATTACAATTACCCAACTCTTTCCTGCACATAATTACTAAACCAAGGCCTACCTGATCCCTTATTACTAACCGGTCGTCATGGACGTAAACCTGCACTGTAGCAAGTTCACGCCAAAATGTGATTGCTTACCCAGCTACACTTGTCTAAACCCCTTAAGCCCCTCCCCACCCTTAGCTCATTTCCTCCCAATCATCCCTCCCTCCATTTAACCCTTTCACACCCCCAACCCAACTAACTCCCACTAATATATCACCCTAACACCTCTTGAAGATGTCCCAGGACAACTTGGTTTGTTACCAAACCTCATTTACTTCACAGAGAACAAGGAACATACCCTTGTAGGAACTTTTTTTGTTTTATTAAAGCAGTTTTAGTTTAAGCCATGGTTGGTCCTCTTTGGTCTTTTGAAAAATATAACTGAATGGTAACCCCAGATATAGAACTAACTGCACTGTAACACTGGACATAGGATTAACTGAATGGTAACATGGGACACAGGATTAACTGAATGGTAACACTGAACATCTTGTATCCTATTGCTGCATTAACAGAAATTTTCTGTAGACTGTTACTCCTCCAAATCTAGGTTTTATAACTTTCACATCTGCTTGACAGGATCAAGTGCCAGAGCAGTTTAAAAGTTATGCTTTGGTCCCTTAAGAGAATAGCAATATTTTTCTCTTCTCATAGTGTCTGTCTGAATGTCATCTTGTCTAACAAGTTATCACACATCTAAATCCCAATATTCTTCAAATGTTAATATTCTAGCAACAGACGTAAGTCCTTACTGGGAAACTAAATTAATTTATTTGTGTGTATGGGCTGAGATTCCTCAAGTTAGTTTGCTTTTCTGACTGATGTAGTTTTTCACATAAACTGCTTTCTGATGTGCTTGCATTGCAAGAGGCAATCATGCTTAAGCCACAAATACAAAACTCCAGCTTAACTGCATTGCATTTACTTCTTCAATTTGCCATCAAGACTAGAGAGATCATACCACAGATTAATGGCTGTAGAGATATGGCTTCCTACTTGGTGCACTCTTCCTGTTTCTGTGAGCTCAGAAAATTTCTCACTTCTTGCTGTACGTCTCATGTATCCACAAACTTCCTGTTCCCAGTGATACACCTGGTATGCAAGACTGTCCAGCATCTATAAGATCATGTAAGTAGGGATACCATCTATCCCTCTTTACATGGGACAGATCCTATTTGGATATTTGTGTCATGTGAAAAAAAACATGAAAAATGGCAAATAACCTGAGATTCTGGAATAAAAACAAATGTTTCCTACATTTCCTGTAACAGTTGCATAAAGTAACTATTTTGGATCTGAAATATATTAATAATATACAAAACAAAAGAAACAACTCGTGTTCTAGAAAAAAAATAACTTTTATTTTGTCAGAAAACTGAAGTCTAGCCCTTTGCACTGTTTGTGGGAATAGTCTGTCCTGCAAAATCTCATGTTTTCTTTAAAAAAAGTCCCACATTGACTATATTAAAACATGGCAAACCTGCATGTAAACATGCACATCCTGTGCCTGCTGCCATTGCTTAATATCACTGCCGATGGAATGGCATAATGAAGCAATGATTAGAACTGCCACCTGTCAGCTTTACACTTTGAGGTTTGATCCTCACTTGGGATGCTGCCTCCGTGATGCAATGGTTAATGTTGCTGCCTCTCAGCATCACATTTTTATGTTTGATCCTGACTTGAGGATGCTGGTTGGGTGATGCAGTGGTCTAAATTGCTGCCTCTCAACTTAAGTCTTTGATGTTTGAAGCAAAGCAGATGCAGAATGCCCCATAACTGAGTAAGTACTCCTTCCACTACATATTTAATAATTGCCTAGCTCGAGTATACTATGGATAGGTATGGCTAAATATCACTGTACTTCTCTGACAGCTGCAGATGAGCTTGCTGCGAACCAGCAATCCTATGATGCTAGGCTGCAAAGAATGCATCATGAGGCAGGTTAGTAAATAGCCTGCATGTACTATCATAACAAATAAATGTAAGAGCCTCAGAAAGTGGTGTACCAGTATACAGAATTGTGTAATATGCTGCGAATAAAGGTGTAACCCCTGCATTGCTTCTGTTTACTCTGCAGTTATATGTTGTTGTACTGTTGCAGTTTTAAATAGTACTGTTGTAGTAAGCAGTGTTATCCACACTGCGGTATGCAGATAAAATGTGTATGAAGTGCTGTATAACAATGTCGGAAGTGCAAACAGGTCAGTCATATTAGATGAAATACATTGCAAAGCCTCACAACAATTGCCTGATAGCATAGTGTACAGTGATCTTAACTGTAATGCTTTTGTCACACACAGCAGGGCTTTGTATCCCAGGAGTGCCAGTGAGTTGTATGCATAATCATTCCACACAACTGCACACAGTTTGTTTGAATGTTCAGTGAGAAGGCCGTATGCATATATACACTTAACAACTGTACAGATTATGCTAGAATGCTTAAATAGAAAGTGGTATACATATTCATACCCCTCAACTGTTCCAATCTGCCCAGTATGTCTTGATAAATGGCCCACATCACCTGCCTTTTGCCCTGTTCTCCTGACAAATTAGTGTGATGATCCAAGAAATGTAGGCAGCTGTAAATGACATATAACTGATAGACTTGTACATAGTCAGAGAATGTACATGCAAACATACCTATCATCCCAGCATCTCACCCAGAGTGTATGACAGTGGTCAGCAGTCTCAAAACATGTTGCATTACCATCTGCATCTTGTCAAGCCTGTACATAAGACAAAGGTCCCGTGCATACTAATCTACAAACATACCATTGTACAATATAACGCCATTGGGTAGTGTAATAATACATGTAAGGGACAGACCACTGCAGTGACTATGAATGTTGTGGAAACTACAAGGATGTATTAGTTGTTAATTGAACTCTCTCTCTCACCCCTACCATATGTGCAAAAATAACCAATTTACACAACTCATTTGGTATGTCTACGCTGCTAACCTTTGTTGGGACATATGTCTTATTGGTTTATAAATATTTACATCTGTTTCTATGCATGTGCTATGTTAAATACTTTCATGTTGGTGTCCTGTTGCCATCAATGAAATCTGCATGTTGTTGTAATGACCACTGTTTACCCATATATGCATGTGTTCTGCCTGCTCTGCTACTATGTTATATCTGGTGCCCTGGGTAATGGGAATACCTATGCATGCTGTTATAACTAATTGTGAATGCTGTTGACTATTACTAACCCATATCTGCCTTAAACATGCTACAACATAGCTCATATGGGAATGCCGGTCCCAGCGGACCCACCTGTCCCACCTCAGCTGGCCATGGCACTGGGCAACAGTACATCCCAGCCTGGGACCTCCTCGTCCATTGACCCTGCACTACCTTCAGGTGGAACTGCCACAGGGGATGGGGCTAGGTCCCCCCCTGGGAGCGGGAGACCTGTCACCCATGGTACGGTCCGGGCAGTGGTGTGTAGGGAGCTCAACAGAGAGATTCGAGATCACCTATGCCAGCTTGAGGGCTGAGTGGCACAACTAGAGGCTGAGCCTGCCCCTCCTACACAGCCCCCAGCACAGCCACCTTCTGGGCTGCGAAGATGCAATGGTGACTGCCCATGGGTAGGAACCTCAGTCCCACTGTATCCATTTGTCGGCTCATGGGCTTGCGACTTCCAAACACCCCTCCCCATCCAAGGTGTTCCCCCCCATATGTGTCATATACCACCTCTGTATGCATCTTGTTTGTCTTGTCTGTCATCCTACCCAACCTGTCCTCCCTGATCATACCTACTCTCCTTCCTCAACATCCCACTCTCACCTAAAATAAAAGAAAAAAAGGGCAATCTGTTCCTGAAAAAATGCACGCCCCATACATAGCTGTCCATTTAGCACACATGTCCACTGGACACATGTAACATTTCTAATTGGCATCACAGCATACTATTGTTGTCCTCACCCCTCTCTCAGGGTTGTGAGTGTCCAAATGTACTGCCGAA
Source organism: Protopterus annectens (assembly GCF_019279795.1). NCBI lineage: Eukaryota > Metazoa > Chordata > Ceratodontiformes > Protopteridae > Protopterus > Protopterus annectens. The sequence continues at coordinate 308,376,982 of NC_056746.1, read as the reverse complement.
TTTATTGCATATGCCCAGCTGTTGCTGTAGAAGAAATGGTACACCCTTCCTGCACATCCCTAGCTACCTTGCCTACTGTCTTTCCCTCTTTGTGCTCCTTTCTTCACCACTTTCCTATCACCCCTTTTTTCTTTTCTTTTAAAGAAATTAGCATGGGGGTAAGCGGGAGCAAGCACTTTTAAGCAGCAGTGAGTGGGTTTCAGCCTGTTTGCATGGGGGTAAGCACTGCCTTACAGGTTAATCAATCAAGGAGGTAACTGAGTGTAAGGAACTGTAACCAAATGTAACCACTGCTTACGGTCACGCAAACCCGCGCACACCAGCTCACAACTGATTAAAAGTGCCTTAATCACACCGTATCTAATGACCCTTGTTCTGCCCAGCAACAAAATAAATGGCCTCTGCAAGGATCGAAACCAGGACCCTGCACACAATAGCCATGTGATTTGCCACTAAGCCATGGCAGATATACAGACATTGGATGTTATCACAAACATATCATCCAGCGCAGTCATTCAACAGTATGGGAAATGTATTCCATCCTGTAGATGTATGTGTGTGTGTTTATGTCCAGATATATATATATATATATATATATATATATATATATATATATATATATATATATATATATATATATATGTCAAGAACATACCATGTGACAACAAAGCATTAAAAAAGAATGAAAAGGGAAACACCTGCAACTCCTATATTATGTAGTGGTGTTGTCCTATGTAATATAAAGACTCCCTCAGACAGACGTGTCATTAATACACACAAACATTTGTACATTAGCCAAATACATTACTTTGTGCATTTTATTTACATTAACGAAACAGTTCCTGTCCAGTCATGATGGGAGAACACTACTCTTGCAAGGTGCTGTGTGTGACATCATCATCATTAAAAAGCTAAATGGGGTAACCATAGAGGGACCGGTAGTGTCGTGTGTACAATGGGGTCATCTGCATCACGTGTACGTAGAGGCTTTAGGAGTCGTGTGCATACCAGGATTGTGTGCCTGAGAGAGGGGTGAGGACAACAGTAGTATGTTGTGATGCAAATTAAGAAGGTTACATGTGTCCAGTGGATACGTGTGTGAAATGGACAGCTATGTATGGGGCAAATGTTGTTCTGGGAACAGACTGGCCTTTGTTTCTGTTTTCGTAAGGTGAGTGGGATGTTGGGGAACGAGAGTAGGTATGCTTGTGGAGGATAGGTTGGATAGGATGACAGACAAGACAGCACACAGGGGCAGTATATGACACATGTGGGGGGGATACACCTTGGATGGGGAGGGGTGTTTGGCAGTCACAAGCCCATGAGCCCCCAAGTGGAAATAGTAGGGTGGAGGTCCCCACCCATGGCCAGCCACCACTGCACATTCACAGCTGCAAAGGTGGCTGTGCTGGGGGCTGTCTAGGAGGTGCAGGCTCACCCTCTAAATAAGACACTCTTCCCTTGAGCTGGTGTTTCTGGCTTTGAAACCCCTTATTGAGTCCCCTACACACCACGTCCTAGACTGTATTATGGCTGACAAGTTCCTGTCTGGACCTGTTCCCAGGGGGACAAGCCCCATCCTCAGTGGTGTTTCCACCAGAAGGTGGTGCAGAGCTAACAGAGGTGGAGGTCCAAGGCTGGGCCCCAGATGTGCTGGTGCCGGGTGCCATGGCTAGATGAAGTGGGACAGGTGGATCCACCAGGACCTCCAATACCATACAGCCTATGGTGCTGCAGTTTAACACAGATATGACTTAGTAATAGTCAACAGTATTCAGGATTACTTATAACAGCATGCATAGATATGACCATCAGCCCAACACAACTGATGTCATACATTTGCAGAGGGAGCACAACACATACATATATACTGCATGACATCTGTACAAAGCGTAGATGACTTGCGACAGCAGCTATGAACAGTGGCCCATTATTGGCATGTCACTGTGATAACCTCAGACAGTGACTGTCATACCACTGTTTCATGTGACGTTTGTCCAATCAGGAATGCAATGCCAGTAACTCTCATCACTATCACCATGTACTGACTGCAGTCCTCACACTATGCTTCTGCAGTTCACAGATGTGTGTTCTGTGAGTAACACAAGAAACAAATGGTTCCACACACTGACTAGTCCACAGATGACCCTACAGATGGAGGTTTCCTCACAAACAGAGTACTGTCTTCTCAGTTATTAAAACATGTAGGCTAGCCATTACCACACACAACCTGTTAAATTGGCAGTAGTCTCAATGAAACATAGCTACACTTACATGCTGTAGTCATATCTAGCACATCCCCTTCCTGTCTTTAGGCTATTTTCCACTGTGTATGTTGTTTGAGTAATACCCAGATATCATATGTGATGCTGTTTACCAAATACCAGATCCAGGTTCCACCCACAATAACTGTCATGGGCAAACACCGACATGATGTTCCTAGATATTGTATTGTGTTTCCATGCAATTGGCTATGGGAATGTCACCACAGCTGTTCCACATGCAATCAGCGAGAGGAGGACTTCAATAGGTGCAGAGGCCATCACCAGATCATGACCATCACTTACAAAACACAAGCTTCTGCTGAGCAGGTGTACAACTCCACATCCACCAGAGAGTGTGTGGGAGGGACAGACAGAGGCAAAGCACATGAGAGAAGGGCTGGGAGACTAAAGCCTAAGCATCGTCTGTCACACACCTACCAGTACAGGGGGTCAAACACCTGACTGACTAGCCATTACTATTACAAGTGCATGCAGTTACTCCATGTGCCACATAGCTGATATGGTGGCATGCTGTAAGAACATATATGTGTGCTGGTGAGCAACATCTGCAACAGAGATATAGTAGACATACATTAGGTGTAGCACACATGGTTGTCCACATGAACGGATGCCATTGTCAACAGAACCACACTCTCTAAGGGACTCAGACACATTGGCACACTTTGGCAGGCTCACAAATGCATTTCCTAACTACTAAGTTTGCCACACTGCAGTAATGCACAGGTATTACATGCACCACAGGGGATATCCTGAGGATCTATCGGCTAGGGCATGTGAATGTGTCTGACATCAGTCAGTATGCCAATGAGAGTTATACTGGGTGTGACTGTGGTTGGGAACATCATACCCCACACGCAGACACAAGGTGCCAGTACTGACATGCATGTGTCCATTGCTTCATGGGTATGTAGTGGTTGGCTGTGCAAGATGGCTGTACAAAGCTGGGTGAGGGGTAATCCTTGGCATCAGACCACCTGACAATGGTCTGCAGTGTGGTTCAGGGGTGTAGTGTCTGTAATGTCCCACACAGATGGGTAATGTATGACCTCTCCTGTCATCCTGGTTACCATTGTGTGTGGCCATTGCTTTGCAATGCATACCATGTCTGTGCTTTGTAGTCTTTGACATGGACAATACCTGGGATGTGCACATCCCACAATAATGTACAGTGACATGTTTAAGTGTACCTGGTTTGCTTGGCACATGTTGTGCACACTGACTTATCATCAGATGTGCCAATACTGGCTTGTGCCAATACTGGCCTGGTGTGGAAGGACCTGCTAATAGACAGCAGGTTGACCCTGCACCTGCAATGATAGCATGATACAGGTATTCCCTGGTGTCAGTGGCATCTGTCCATACAGGGCATGTGTGTAAGGCATTGTATGTCCTTTGTGGATCACATTTGATGGCACCACATATGTTGCAGGAGTCCAGTGGGGAACATAGTAAAGGCAAATTGTCTGCAATTATGTGCCTATTGTACTGTTGGACAGGGTGCCATGACCTCTGCGGCTCACTGCAATCACACCATGCCTACTATCTGTCAACCATGTGTAGGGTACTAGCAACATAGTGGGATATCCTAGGCAAGTGTGTTTGTGTATGACCAGGCCTTTTGCCAGATGTAGGGGTATGGCTTGCCAACCCAGTCTCTTGGCTGATTGAAATCTGTTTACCTTGTGAGGCGGACATTGTGACATATATGGTCACCATTTAGGATAACTACAAAATCCGCTCCTCAACATGTCCAGTGGTTAGACATTCATAGCCATCTCCACACAGGCTCTGACTGTCAAATACACACAAACACCTGCCATGTCTTGGAATAGAACTCCTACCTCACTAGTTTATCATACTACAGCATTACACAGTTATAGCACACCCCACAGAGATTACTGGACTATTCCATCCCCAATGGTGTATTTCACAAGGAATGACATCAGCAGGTTTACCAAAGTAGGGCATTTCAGATTTACTGCAAGTGAGTAGCTTAAAATGCATTGCTCACAAAACACACAGTGAGACACACACAACATGTCCACAACTGACATGTGTGGGTATAAAACCCATAACCTATATCACACTACTGCATGGAGATGTTATAGGATGCACCATGAGGATTATTAGGGAACTTGCTCCCCAGAGCTGTATTTTACAAGGTATGACATCAGCAGGAGTACCAAAGTAGGGCATTGTAAAGTCCTGCAAGTGAGTAGGGTATAATGCATTGCTCCCTACATAGACATTGAAACACACAGAAAACATACATAACTGCCATAATTGTGGATGGATCCCTACCACAGTTCTAAATTACACTCCAGCGGTACACAGTTACAGGGCACGCTACAGAGATTACTGGGTTACAGAAGTCCCAGAGGTGTATTTCTCGGTGGGTGACATCAGCAGGATTGCCAAAGGTGAGTATGTGGATCATAAGGAGTGTGCGTACTCTAAAAAGCATTGTTCCCTTCACAGACAGACAGACGCACACACCCACACACAGTTAGCATGTCTGGGATTAGAACACCTACCAAACTAGTTTATCATACTACAGCATTCTGCAGTTACAGGACACACTATAGAAATTACTGGGTTACAGCACTCACAGAGGTGTATTCCTAGGTGGGTGACATCAGCAGGATTGCAAAAGGTGAGTATGTGAATCATAAGGAGTGTGCATACTCTAAAAAGCATTGTTCCCTTTTCAGGCAGACACACACAGTTGGCATGTCTGGGATTAGAACACCTACCAAACTAGTTTATCACACTACAGCATTATGCAGTTACAGGATGGGCTACAGAGATTACTGTGTTACAATAGTCACAGAGGTGTATTCCTAGGTGGGTGACATCAGCAGGATTGTTAAAGAAGGTCATTCCAAGTGTACTGCGAGTTGTACATGTCTTGTACCTTTGTGTACCTGCTGTACACACATGTCTGAATACCCTTTGTGACACAGAAGGGATCCAAAGGAACTGACGTGTACACAAAACAGAGGCATCTCTTGTTTTATAACATTTAAATCATAATCAGTTCACCAGAGAAGGGATGGTTGTTGTGCATGTGGAGTTTGGGGTAGGGAATGATGGCTAAGGAAATATACCCCTGGGATTGTGGAGTTTGGGTGGGGGAATGATGGGTATGGACATAAACCCCGGTGACCACTTCTGTGTCACTGCCCGATAGTGGCATAGGAAAACAACATACACAACTGTAGCCATTCTTGACTGTCTGTTCTTTTCTATTCCTAACTATGTAATAATTTGTAGACTCCACTCACCACAGATGACTACCATGGTATGCAGCATGTTAAAAGACATAACACATATGTATGCCTGGCTACAGGGTAGTCTCACACACACACACACAAACACACACACTTGCCAGTATTGTGCATACATGTCTTGCCTATGTAAAGGTAACTAGTAGAGTGGTATGCAGTTGGGGTATGTGCCACAGACACCATGCCATTACACTTACTCTGACTCTGCTTCTGAGCTGGGTAACATCACAGGACTGATTACCTGCAGTGGGGTGGGGGGGAAAGGGTGGTTTAGCAAATGACAAGGATAAAGGCCAGTTCAAAAGGTGGTTTCTCTTTGGAAAACAGCAAAACCCACTGTCATAACAGGATGCGGACACAAATACACACACACAACCATACTCAGCCATTTGCTGACACACACACACACAGACACACACACACACACACACACACACACACACACACACACACACACACACACACACACACACACACACACACACACACACACACACACACACACACACACACACAGTTGCCAGTGGTGGGATCAAAACTCCTGCCTATCTGCAGATCACTATTACAGTACTACCCAGTTACGAGATGCACCACAGAGATTGCACATTTCAAGGCAGTCAAAATGCCCTTCTAAGAGTGAGGACAACAACAGGGATACTGACAGTTAAGATGTAAATAGCTGTAAACTTGTGTGTTTAAAGTAGGAGTCCATTACAACCTGTATGCACAAACATGACACATCATCTGCAGGTAAGACATAGGTAGGCCTGAGAGGTATAGTTGTAGCACAACAAGCCCTGAACTGGAGTATGTCCATCTGTGGAATGGACAACTACTATCACTATACAGGGTTACAGTGGTCATGCTCATACACATAAAATCACAGGACTTGTTTGGGTGCATTGACTCCAATTACACAAGGTGACAGTGGGCATGCTCATACACTTAGTAGCACAGGGCTGTTTGGGATGCACTATGACTACAACTACACAAGGTTATACTGTGCATGCACTTAGAAGCAAAGGGCTTGTTCAGATGCACTGACTCAAATTACACAAGGTGGCAGTGGGTACACTCATACACTCAGTAGCACATGGCTGTTTGGGATGCAGTCCGATTTTAACCACTGAAGGCCACAGTGTGCATGCTCATACACTTACATGTACAGAACATGTTGCAATGGGCTCCTGTTGTAAACACACAGGTTTACAGCTATGTACATCTTAACTGTCAGTATATATGCACATCATACAGCTTTACTACCAGATACCTGTATGTGGCCTGTAAATTATATATCTGTGTCTGTGCTGTGTGATACACATGCATACATGTACATGAAGTACTGACATATGTATGTGAAGTATACACAATCATGCATGTGTGGAAGTGACAGACAATAGGTTAACTGGGACACACAGATGGATGCTAACTACAGCATGTATCACACACATGGCTGCTCTGAAAGACATACATTGATAGCAGGTTGTGGACAGTGGCATTATACATGGAACAGTGGCATGTGCAAGCATAATATGTGAGCCCCATTTTCTAATGGAACTGAGGTGCAGGTGTCAAGATGACCTCTCCTGGCCGTGTTAGTAGTTGTCATTATTAGCAGGACCGCTACACTAAATATATCTGACATTGGTCATATACATACCATCTGCTGGTATCCATCACCTTAGATATAGCATTTGATACCAACCACATTACTGCCACTCGCAATGATGTCATGGTATGAGTGGCAACTGCTTGACCAAAACAATGAGCCAACGTCCTGCTCTAATTATGAGGTTGTCCAGTGTCTGTCATTCCAGGATGTCATGACTGAAAGACAAGCCTTTGCCACACAGCACATGCATACATGATTCAAGGGAGTGTGGATAATACCTAGGTCACATTTACCCATATAGTGGCATTCCAAGGCAAAAGTCCTAAACACAGAAGTAACACCCTGACACCTACAAGACAATTGCATTGAATGCTTATGCTAACCAGTGTTAGATGTGTGGTTTTTGTAATCAATTTGCTCAATGTAGAACCTACAATGAGGAATACTGACATCCATGCAGTGAGGAACACCTGGCTGAAGGCTCTGTAGTGCACAATTGCACTACCACCATATAACTCAGATCCAGACATAGGCCATAACACTTATAATGGACCATTCCAGGTGGTGATGTCCACATATTCATAAAAGCTACTCACAAGTAAAGACCACTACTCCAACATAAGTCATCACATATGAGTCAGGTACAGGTGACCGTGGCAAAGCTGCATTCTAGGGTGTATCCTCATACATCCACCACCATGTCCTCAGACTACCAACACACATCCATACATGTGGTATGACATAGTATGGTAGAACACCAAATAACCTTTGATTGGTGGACTGTACCTAGCCCTACATCAACTGTGCAAGGCACCCATGTACTGCCACAGTTGCATGATGTGTTATGCAATGCAATTATACCACTGTTTGTAACCAGGTCAGTTGTACACATACCAGGGTCCCGTGGATTTTGTCAGCATTAACACAGTTGACTGTTGCTCTACACCAGTAAACCACACTCTCATCTGTTTATAAGCAAGCGTGCTGTGGCAGTAACCAGCATTTTTATTTATATTCTAACGTTGTCTATACATCTTTTACGTTGGTTACAAGACTACGAGTGAGCATTTAGCTACTGGACATTCTACTAAAGTCATGGCGGATATTGAGCTTCCCTATAAGCCCAGAAGTGAACACCGGGGCAAGGCAGCGATGGAAGCCAAGTTTAAACAGCACCTTGAAGGGACTCTTACTACATTATGGTCGCTAACAACTGAACAACTACCAGCTAATATGGGTGAGCGTGATGTGGATTTTCAGAGAGCTAATTTAATACTTAATGACATAGAGAAACATTTTTATAAACTGAAACACTTACAAATGCAAAGGCAGCATTTTCAATTCTGTCTAGATAATGCCATTATACCACGTGGGCTTAGGGTGTTCTCTATGCCTAGTCAAGGCAATGAGTACCCAGAACTGCTGTCATTATGGCAGCAGATAAACATTGAGACTAGCCATAAATATTTACAACTGTTGATTGATTTTTTCAAACCTGAAGAACAAGCTTTAACCAGTAAAATCAATGATTTACAGCAACAGTTGTTTAAAGACTATACAGAGTTGGCTATACATGATTTGTTTGATAATATACTGGACTCTGTATCTGCCTATGAGCGTAAATTATTTCAGCAGAAACAAAGCAAAGTTTCAAGGGATATACAAGATTTTAAAACAGGGCAAGTTTTTGTCTGGGAAAGGCGTGTCCCAGAACGTATGCCTGCATCTGCTATCAAGCAAGGCACTTTACCTTTCCAACAGCATAAGACTCTACAGAGCACTGGTAAAGTGGCTGCATCTCCTGCAGCTGTTTCTAATGTATCAGAAGTTGCAGGAGAGGCCCCAACCATTGCCAATGAACATGCTGATTCCAATACTATATCTGTTGACATTTGTCCTTCTACTAACTTAGCTGCTAGTAATGAAGAAATAGCAACTAGCAATGACTCTATAGATGTCATACATATAACATAACAGCATGAATGAAATGCAAATTTATACCCTACTGTGAATGTAGTTAAGAATAGATTGCTGAATGGTCAAGAGCAGGTTGTTAGATCTAAAACAAATGAATTTAATAAAGGAGCAGCTTTAAATCTTTCCTTCCCTTTAGCTATACGCCAGGAGAAGAATTTAAGCAGAACACGCTCGAACAGTCGAGGGCGACAAAAAAGGAAATTTTCAGAGTCTCACCAACACAACGCTAAAGAAAATGTGGACAAACCACAACAAAATTTAGTTTTTAACTTGTCCAGTGTTCCGCTATCACAACATGACATTAATTTATTAGTCAAAGGACTAAGTTTCATCCCTCATAGCAATAGTATGCTAGATGAAACCATCATAGATGTTAGAATGTTTTGCAGAAATGTTATGCTCAAGTACATTTATAATGGCACTTCTATCAATGAGATTGATAGTGAATCAACTACTAGCAATGATAGATTTATGTTTAAGAATCTAAGTGATTATACACCAGTCAATCATCCATTAATTGAAGCATATTTACGCACTACAGAAGATGAGATTTATAAGTATTTTCATAAAAAGAGATCGAATAATTTTAACAATAATCTGTCATACCAGGAGAGAAGGAGCCTGTATAACTTAAGAAATTATTTAAATATAACTATTAGGCCAGCAGATAAAGGCTCTGGTATTGTGGTACTTGATACCATAGATTATCAAAATGAAATGTATACTATGCTAAGTGATGTGTTTTATACAAGAATTGATTTTACTAAGGTTTATGAAATGTGTGCGTATGTACATGGTATTTTAACTGATATTTATAGAAGTAACTTAATAAATAGAAATGAGTTTAATTATTTATATATTAAGATGCCTACCATCCCAGTTATACATGGAATACCCAAAATACACAAAAGTATTACTAAGCCACCCATGAGACCAATAGTCTCAGGGCAAGGATGGGTTACGGAGCACTTGCCAGTTTTTATTGAGAAACATTTAAGGTGTATTTTAAATAATAATGAATTTGTATTACGTGATTCTAAACAGTTTCTAACAGATTTGTACTATTTTAATAATCAAATGGATACCATCCATAATCTGATTTTAGTAACTTTTGACATACAATCATTGTTCACAGTCATCCCCAACGACCTTGGTCTAGCTTATGTTAGTAATTATCTCACAGAACATAGTACCTATGGTAATGTTTTAATTGACTTATTGGTACACTTTCTTGAGCTAGTGCTGGAAAATAATGTGTTTATGTTCACTGATAATATTTATCAGCAATTAGATGGCGTAGCTATGGGCACTCCTTGTGCCAATAGCTACGCCAACATGTTCCTAGCCTACTGGGAAGAACAGTTTCTATTTAAAGAATATATGTTTAAGAAACATGTAAGATTCTATAGACGTTTTGTGGATGACGTGTTTATTTTATGGGATGGTAATACAGAAGAACTGCTTAGTTTCAATATGGTTTTGAATAATATTACACCATGTCTAAAATTTACAATGAAATACTCATTACTGAAAATAGAATTCTTAGACCTATATATCGAAAAACTTGAATGTGGAATGTTTAACACTGGAATTTTTAGGAAACCCTGTTATAGGAATACTTTATTATTCAGAACTAGTATGCACCCTAAGTATGTTTTCAGTAACATAGTGAAAGGACAGACCTTACGAATGTCTAGATTGAATTCCAATGACAAAGGCTTTATGGCAGACATATGATTTAGGAGAGAAGTTTGCTGAGAGGGGCTATCATTCTACGGAGGTAGATTTGCAATTTGATAATGCTTTAAGTCTACGTTCAACATTAGGTACCCCATATTTTGGGCCCAAGCTTTTAGTAATGAATAATGTCAAAGAAGTCACTAATGCAAAAGTTAGGTTTCTGACTTCATATACAGCAGATAATAAACAAATCAGAGAGATTATCTCCAAAAATTGGAACATACTACATACTGATGACATACTGACAAAGATTGTAGGTGATTCTCCATCTTTTACCTACAGGAATAAGAAGAATCTTAAAAGACTGCTTTGTTATCCACCAAACAAGGGTATACACCTGAGCTTTAGTTATGGTACAACACCTTGTGGACAATGCAATTTTTGTTCCTTAATAGATTCTAGTATAGTATTTGTACATCCGGATACACAGAGGAAATATACACCCAGTTAATGCCAACTGTATGACACCTGATGTCATATATCTTGCTGTATGTGAACTGTGTTCATGTTTCTATGTTGGTAAAACGAATAGGGTACTAAGAGATAGAATAAGGGAACACTGTTATAATATAAGGAAAGGTAATCTGCAGAATGCACTAGCCAAGCATGTGACACAAACAAGTCCTGAACACAAGTTTATGTTTAGGGTGCTGGAGAAAATGAATGCTAATGTAAGAGGAGGTGATATTATGAATCATACTGAAGACAGAGAAAGTAGGTGGATAATTTTGCTGAGAGCTGATAGAGGTCATGGTTTAAATGAAAGGGCATCTATCAGACCACATTTAAAGAAGCGTAGGCATACTAAGTTCTGATATTTTTTAGATTTTAGATTTTAATGTATTTTGATACTTGCACATATACATTTTTTCTGGGTAACCTATTTATTTCACATTGCAGTTTCGTTAAGGTTTTTAGCTCCATACTTCTAGATAATTTATTCTTCTATTTATTTATTTATTTATTTATTTATTTATTTATTTATTCTTGTACATATGCACTCATATTTTACATCTAGATATATATATTTATTTAGACACTACACTTATATACATTTTTTATAGAGATGCAGATATACATTCATGTACTGACTTTACTATAACAAGTATCACTTTGTTTGATAATAGTTCTCTCGATCTGCATATGACTATTTTTTATTGTTAGCTATCATGTTTCTGATGGTATCTACTTTGCTTAGTTTATAAGTTGCCTTGCATTATTACTTGCATGTATTAAGGTTTTATTTAATATGACTATCACATGCATTTATGTATTAGGCTGCATATACCTTTATACTTGATAGTATGCTGCTCATAATATGTTTTTACATTCTTTATGGAATGAAGTTATTTTAATTTTTAATTTTTAATTCTCAATAGAATATGTATACATTATTGTCTACTTTAGATGTCAATGATATCATGTTTATATATTTAGTTTTGTTTTATGGCGCTTCTGCTTTAAAAGTTGGTTGATTAATTAACATGCAGATATTTAAAGCACATGGCTATTGTGCTTCCTGTTTGTGATCTGAAGAAGCTACTAGTTAGTGAAAGCGCTTATCGTGGTTCATCTGTGCAATAAACTGATTTATCTGTTTCAGAAGACTGGATTGCTTGGATTTTCTACACATTGGATGTTATTTCTCACTCTGTCGACGCTTGCCTGAGTTATTTACCTATTTATTTATTCTAAAAGTGTATTAATTCTGGTTTAAGCACTTGGGCTTCAGGCCAGTTATTTTACATTAAAAGGGTTCATGGTCTGCACTCTTGTGGGAGGAGAGGCTGGACTCTGCCCTTCTGAGCTGGGAATTTCTGGTTAAAGGCTTATAGTGCCTGCATATTTGAACTGCTTCTTACTGAAATTGGTACACCTTGTTTGTTGTAGCGTAGACTAGATCCAGGCCTGCTGAATCTAGCTTTGTTTGTATAACTTGAGCACTAATCCAGGCATTCTTCAAAGTATTCAGTTGTATTTATTACTGCTTGGTAGTAACTTGATTAAAGTGTAGCTATCATTATAAGTCTTTTGGATTAAGCACTTGGGCTTCAGACCAGTTGTTTTACATTAGGAAGGTTTGTGGCCTGCACTGTGGTGGCAGGACAGGTAGCTTATATCCTTCTAAGTTGGGAACTGCTGATTGAGGGCTCAGTGTCTGTTATTGTAAAAGTGTATTAGTTCTAGTTTAAGCACTTGGGCTTCAGGCCAGTTATTTTACATTAAGAAGGTTGGTGGTCTGCACTCTTGTGGGAGGAGAGGCTGGACTCTGCCCTTCTGAGCTGGGAATTTCTGGTTAAAGGCTTATAGTGCCTGCATGTTTCAACTGTTTCTTACTGAAATTGGTACACCTTGTTTGCTGTAGCATAGACTAAATCCAGGCCTGCTGAATCTAGCTCTGTTTGTATGCTTGTTGTTTGTTTGCTTGTTATTTCCCTGAAACGCTAATACCACCTAAAACGCGGCTTTTCAGCACTTCTGTGGATCACTAGTGATATCTGCATTGCTTACTGTACTCCTTTCCTTGTTTCACTTAAAAGAAAGTTACTGTTTGTCATTTTTGCATTTAAGTTACCTGTAACACATTGCATTTAAGTTACCTGGCACTTGCTAACTAAAGGCACTTGCTCACTAAAGCAATTATATAAGTCAGCACTAAAAAATTAAAAGCACTACACTCTCACACAGTCCTCTTGAGTACCTTGTTCCCCATTGGCCCTTTTTTTCAATTATAAAGGAATTCCCAATACTATTCTAGCATGTCCAAAGGTCAGTTGTCAATCTTCACTCCGGTCCAGCTGGTGAAGTAATGTTACAACTGCCTCATGTACACAGACAACCCTCTCCTCCTCCCAACAAATTCCAACACATGTGAGAGATGCATCCATATAGCCAAACTGGAGGCTAAGCTCTCTCAACTCAGTACTGGCGTAACCAGTCAGGAGGAGAAGGAAACCACACTCAGTACAATTCCAGTCTCACATAGACCTACCACGACAGCAAACCAAACAAATAAACACACAAAAACATACTCGGAGGCTCTAAATAAAAATCTGCCTAAGCAGCAGAGACCTCCAAAGCAGACACCCAAGCAACCACTACCCCAAAACAAAACACGTGCAACACATAGCTCACAAAGCCAGTGTGCCGAACAGTCACAGCCCTTAAGACTAAACAACACACCTGATACACTTGTAATAGGTGACTCTATCATCAGACACACTGGCGTCCCGCTCACCAGGCTGAACAAGGAGAAGGTCACGGTGAGCTGCCTGTCGGGCACTAGGATCCACCACATAACACAAGCACTCAGGTCACTCCAAGGCAAGTACAAATATGACTCAGTCATTGTCCATGCTGGCATGAATGACCTGAGACGTACCTCCCTGGACTACATGAAAAGAGACATAGAGGAGCTCTCTAAGCATGTTGCCCAGGCCGGTATGACCCTGACCTTGAGTAGCATCTTACCCTCACCAAGAATGATGCCACAATATGAAGACAAGATGATCAATTTCAAAAATTGGCTTAAGCAGTGGTGTCATTCAAAGGGGATCCAATGCCTGTCAGCCTGGGATGACATGCTCGACAAGCCACGATGCTTTGCTAGGGACGGCTTGCACCTGTCACCTCTGGGCTTTCGGATATTGGCAATGGCTCTTGCTACCCCCATAGTGCCTTTTTTAGGCAAGGCTCAAAAGACAAACCCACCTCCATAGGTATCACAAGGGATAAGAAACTAAGAGTAATGCTACTCAATGCCAGAAGTCTAAACCTCAAGATGCACACACTCAAAACTCTTCTTAGCATGGAGAACATCGATATCTGTGCAGTAACAGAAACCTGGTTCAAGGCTCCCGAGAGCACCCCAGCACTACCAGGTTATACCTCATACCATTCTTTTCGGCCCCAAAACTTGGACCGACCCACAAAAATATTCATCAAAGATACCCACACCTCCAGGTTGGTGGCACAGCACGAAGCATCAGAGACTATCCATGTGCAACTAACAGTGGGTAAAATTGCCTTCCAGTTTATAGCCTGCCACAGACCACCCTCCCTAACCCAGGAACCCCACTCAGCCTTCCTGAGAACACTAGAAAATATGAAGGTCTCTCCAAACACCATTATATTGGGCGACTTCAACTACCCAAACCTAGACTGGGAGCATTACTCTAGCTCCAACACCCTAGCCCAAAGGTTCCTAGAATTTATAAACTCAAATGCTATGAAACAACTTGTTACCACCCCACAAGAGGGGAAAACATACTGGACCTGATCATCACCAACATGGGGACTCTGTGCTCCAGACCAGAAGTGTATCCCTCACTGGTAAGATCAGACCATAAACTAATCTCACTGGATATTCACATCCCGACACCACCCCCTGCCCAGAAAACCACAGTGAAAAACTTCTCTAAAGCAAATTTCACACTCCTGAAAACGGAGGTGGAATCCTTCAAAGCCCCCGGGCCTGTGGAAAATATGCCCAGACCACAGAATCCTTTATAAACGCATTCTATGAACACCTTCAGAAATGCATGGATCATGCGATCCCAAATAAAGCCAAGACCCAATCCTCCAAAGGCAGATGTCCTGTCTGGTGGACCCCAGCCATAAACAAACTATACAATAGAAGGAGGAAGCTACTAAATGATAGAGCAAAATTCCAAAAAGAGAAGGCATCTCTGATCATTATTAGCAAAAAAACTACGGGCACTCATAAAATCGTCTAAGGCCAGCTTCGAGAGAAAAATTGCACAGGACACTAAGGATAATCACAAGGCTTTCTTTAATTATGTTAGGAACCTGGGTGGTAATTCCCAGATATGCTCAGAATTAGTCCAAAATGACAAAAAATACACCGAACCCACAGACATTGCCAACACCCTAGCTGATAGGTTCAGCGCAAACTTCTCCCCCCCTCCCCACCAAAAGGGCAAATATCTATCCCAGCAGAGTGCTGCCCCCCTGACATCTCAGATGCTCAGGTAAGAGCTGCCCTCTCCAAAGCAAAAAACTCAGCATCAATGGGACCAGGCGGTGTCCTGGGCTGCGTCCTACATGAACTCCAAGAAGAGCTAAACCCAAACATAAAACTACTGTTCAATCTCAGCCTTACTACAGGATATGTACCCAAAGAGTGGCGTACAGCAACTGTGGTCCCTCTCCACAAGGGTGGTGCCTCAACGGATCCTGGAAACTATCGCCCCATAAGCCTGACTAGCTTGGTCTGCAAAGCTATGGAAAGGATCATCATGGACCTCATAAATAAAGATATTGGGGACCTACAGACACTGGATCCTACCCAGTTCGGCTTTGTTAAGGGCAGATCCTGCCTCTTAAACCTGCTTAATTTCTTTGAAACAGTCACCAAGGCCATTGACAAGGGGAAGGTGGTCCACACAGCCTACCTGGACCTCGCAAAAGCCTTCAATACAATACCCCACTTGGGCATTATAGATAAGCTCGCCAGCTTAAATATAAACCCCTATGTCACTAGATGGGTTGCAAACTGGCTCAAGAACAGAACCCACATGGTTAGAATTGCTGGAGCCATGTCAGACTCCAAACCAGTTACAAGTGGCATCCGACAAGGCTCAGTCCTGGGACCTCTCTTGTTCGGTATATATTTCTCGGAGGTACAGGCCAACATGGAAGGACTGTGGCTGACCAAGTTCGCAGATGACTGCAAACTGGGTGCCATAATCGACTCTCCAGCTGACACAAGCATCCTCCAAAAGGGCCTCATAGAAACAGACAACTGGTGCCAGAGCCATGGCCTCAAGCTAAATGCCAAAACGTGTATAGTCATCCCCTTTGGCAAAAACAAAGTGCTCACAAATTACCACATAGGTGGTAATCCATTAAGTACAGAAGAAGTAATTAGGGACCTAGGGACCCAATTTGATAGCAATCTCTCATTTGACAACCACGTGGCCAAAGTGGTTAGAAAAACATTTTATATAGCCCACCTAATCATGAAGGGATTCACATCTAGATCAGGGGAGGTCATCGTGCCTCTTTACTCATCCCTCATCAGGCCCATAATTGAGTACAATGCCCCTTTTGGGATGTACTTTACCAGACACCTGCAGCAACTGGAAAGACCCCAAAAGTACCTCACCAAGAAGATCAAAGGGCTCAAACAGATGCCATATGCTGCCCGGTTAAAGAAACTCCAGCTCTACTCAGTGGCATACCACCTGTTCAGAGGCGATCTGTGCCTGACGTATCAAGCCATGTCCAACCCAGAATTAATGGACATGCTGCACCTCAGAACATCCAAATCCCATCCAGCTACATGCTCGAGAGACTTGAACCTCAGCACCGAAATAAATAGGACATGCTGGAGGGACAGATTCATAACCCAGAGGCTCCCTTCACTCTGGAATAAAATCCCAGTCCGGGTTAGGCAGAGTCCCTCATTCACTCTCTTCAAGAGGAATCTTGATGAGTGGATGGGAGATTGTAGGTTTACCCAGGGTATCACTTCTGTGTCACTGTTAGACAGAGGCACATCATACTAACCTCAAAAAAGTGCATAGCAAAATTAATTTAAAATGGGTGGCAAAAGCCAAACACATTCTGGCTAGGCTTATAAATGCCCTAGGGCAGATAGCCTAGTATGAACCTATGAACCTATGAACATGTACAGCCATGTGTGCCCACAGCTCCTACATATACCCCATGTCAACAATTGCAAGCCTTGCATGTTGTGTGCTGTCTTGACATTAACCTTATTACCACATTAGCCAGAACATGCTGGGGTGAGATGTTTCCACGCCACAGACCTCGTACATGCTTGAATGAGCATAATGTCTAGCTCAAATAGAGCACATTTCTGGCACTCTTCCAGTAATCATGAGGTGTGTGCGGCATATATGAAGTGCTCACTGTTGACAATTACAGTGCCCTGGCTTCACCGTGGAACTATCAAGTAACAGTCTGTGGGATCATGACATGGAATATTTCTGTGTGTGTGTCTTGCTGATATGTGCTGTTGGCATGAATGTATACTTGGCTACTCAGTGAATGTGGTTATGTGTCATACCAGTACATACCAGTCCATGAATACAACATCCATTATGCTGTAATGCTCGGCTAGGTTTCACACATGGTGTGGGGAAGGTGTGGAATGTATCATCCTGACCTGTTAGTCCACTTACTGATGGAGACTGCATATATGTACATGTATTGATGTGTGCTTAGATTCCATGTGTGTGCAGTGTCTGATGTTTGAAGGAGACTGTTGTGTTAGTGCATCATGCTGTTGCAATGCAGTCTCAACATTGCCAACTGTATATGGTGATATGCTCAAAGTACAGTAAGCTGTACTTTAGGTATGGACAGATGTTTGGACATGATTAGTAAGTGGTGGGGCTACTTTTCAGATGAATGATTACTGAGGACAGCTCACAGGTGTGTTACAACCATTCCTACAATAACCTGTGTAACTGGTATGCTATGGTTCTGTTAATTGAAGTGGAAGACACGCAACGTAAAATGCAGTAAGAGTGACAAGGCAAACCTCTTAACACCTGTAACAGTAACATCTCCCCTGTGCATATATTGTGCATATATCAGCACAGGTGGCAAAGAAAAGAGTCAGTATGCTTTGTCGTGCATGCAATAGTGCTATAACTCTGTAATACCTATCATGAGAGAGGCAGGTGTTTGATTCACAGTACTGGCACGTGTGGGTGTGTTTGTGTCCATATATGTCACGTATGGTGGGGAATACATCCCAAATGTTTTTCACTCTCCTGAACACTGTGGTAGACATCAGTACATAGTGAGGTGTAGAAAGAAAGGCATAGGCAGGTGGTTGAATCTCACACATGTCAAATGTCTGTATGTGTGTGACATAGGTATATATCTTTGTAAATGCCACAGTGTATGTGTGTGTATGTATGGCTGTCCGGTCCCTGGTGTGAGGCTGTATTTTACCATAGTGAAATGTTAAGGCCCCCTCCCTCCATCCACTCAATGCAATCTAGTATCCCTGTTGATGTTATCAATCTTAGAAGGGCATTTTAACCATCTGTAAACATGTACACCCTGGGTTGAGGCTTGTTGTTACATAGCCGACTGATGTACCCCCCACACCCCACATTCACTAACTGCAATCTAGTATCCCTGTTGATGTCCTCGATCTTAGGCCATTCTGACTACCTGTACATGTGTAATCTCTGTGGCGTGTCTTATAATTGCATAGCACTATAATGACGATTTGAACATAGGCAGGGGTTCTCATCCCAACACTGGCAACTGTGTGTGTGTCAGAGTGTGTGTTACTCTCTGTGAATCCCTGAGTGCGTGGGTGTGTTACTGTGTCTGTGAATCCGTGGATGTGTTACTGTGTCAGTGAATCGCTGAGTGTGTGGGTGTGTCTATGTTTGCATTCTGTCATGAGAGCGGGTATTACTGCCTCCCAATGAGAAGCCAATTTTTCCACTGGCCTTTACCCTTGTTATCTGCTATATGACTCTTACCTCATCCCCACTATACCTGTGATTCACCCACTATGGATGTGATGGTTCTGAACACAGTAGCTTACTACACAGCTATCATGCTCTTGGTTCATTAGATCAGTAAACATAATTGAAACTTGGGAGATTAAAACTGTGGTGTGGAAGCTACAAAGTGCATGCAGGTATTGTTATACAGACCTGTGAGTAGTCAACATTTACATATGGGACACTAACTGCAAAACTGACATCCCCCTTCACATGCAATAACACCTGAAAGAGGAAGGCAGAATATCAAGATCAACATGCAGTCACTGTTACACATGATACATACTGTCAAACGTACCAAATGCATTCTAAAACTGTAATACATGGTATGTCCTCTGCCTGTCAAACACTACTCAGCAATATTAATCTGCAATTGTCTTCCTAGTATGTTCACCCTGTACATCAGACCATATAAGCATGTCCCTGCACCGATGATGTGGATGACAGGGGTGTGGCACAGGCATCATCATATGCACAGAGTGATAATGTTTGCCAGAGGCTTAGGCTGCACCATTGGATGATGTGTTAGGGCCTTTGATATCACTGGGCATGTGGGGATGTTATGCGTGTGTGTGTTGAGGTGCCCTACATTTGTTACTGGTGTGTGTGTGTGTGTATGTATGCACACATGTCTGGCATGTGGCTGGCCTACACTGGGGTATTATTGACAGCTGCAGAGTGTACAGGGCAGGTTCCACAGTTCATGGTGTCCAGCCACGGCCATGTGACCTGCGTCTGCCATGGATTGCACAGGCACTACCAGGCAGAGGTCCAGATTGGGTACTGTCTGATGACTCATGTTCTCTGGAACTGTGTCCCTGTTGGGGCTCTCCAGGACCACATACACATGGCCTGATGTGTCCTGGTGTGGACAGCACAGCACCAGCTGCGCTGCTGCTGCTACCACCACTATGGGAGCGGGCATGTGAAGTAGAATGTTCATGTAGACCTTCAACACGTGATGCATCAGGCCTACGTCCAAGTGCCCAATGCCTCACTCCCACCAGATATTCCAGCACAGAATTCTATGCTTGAGGATTGACATACCACGGTCAAGGACTCCCACCATGTCACCCAATCATCTATCCAAGACATCTGCAAGATGATGGTGAGCATTTGCAATTGCCTAGATGTTGTCAGATAAAGAATGGACAGCAGCCCTTTGAAGCCTTAGACCTTCTCTGTTGTGCCGTTCAGCATGTGCTTGTGCCTCCATTACAGCCTTAAACACATCTGGTGACACCAGCTGATGTGCTTTGTCTTGCAGGGGAATGTTGGCCAGTGGCCCTCCTACGAGCAGCACTGGGCACATGTCTGTTTGGGCCATGACCAGTCAGTTGGCTGGGATCATGGTGTGCAGGCACACCTTCCATAGTCTCCCACACTTCCCTGTTCCATGCTACCATCCACCAACTGTCCTTCCTCTATGGCCACAGCTGATGGGGTATGTGTAGGCAGGAGAACTGTGTGCGGGGATGAGGGGGATACAGGTGGAATGGCAACCAATGACACAGATTTAGCCGCTGACATCCCTGCCTGTGCCTCAATCATACTTTCATCATCACTGCTAGTGTATGTGGGGACACTAACATCAGGTGGACCGCAGGAGGGCAATGCATCTACATCAACACCTGTGAGGGGCAGACAAAAATTGTACATTACAAGTTATACAGCACAGATGGACACACACACACACACACACACACACACACACACACACACACAGACACACAGACACACAGACACACACACACACACACACACAGACACACACACACACACACTGACACACACAGACACACACACACACACAGGCACACACACAGGCACACAGACAGGCACACAGACACATGCTATGGCACTCTACTGAATGCAACATGCATGTGATATGGCAGATGGCATTCAGCTTAGACAATTATAGTGGTAGTTATTATACATCCCTGAGTTGCACACAACAGCATGCATGTGTTATAGCAGAAGGCATGCACCTTACACATTTATAGTAGTAATTAGCATACATCCCTGTATTGCACCATTTGTGTTAGTAGCTTATGCCCCATACCTGCAACACAATGCATGCACTATGCACAATTGCACTGCACTGCCATGTTTTGTGCAACATACCCCACATGTTAACAGATCATCGCTGACCTTTGTACATCTGCCATTGATGCTGTGTGTTGGCCACTGCCCCTATGTGTGAGGAGGACATGTGCTGAAGGGTATGTGGAGTGAATACTATGTTTGCCTGAGCCCTAGCTTGCATATCTCCCCCAAAGCAGTGCATGTCTGTTCAACATTATTCTGCCAACCCCTGAGCTGAGTCTAAAGACAATGTGGATGTGGCTGTGCACACATGTTTGACATGGCCGTCCCAACTTTGCAATGGTGCCACAGATCAGCACAGGTTAACAGTACTCCAGCCTGATGTGTGGCATATGACCTTGCCAATCACATGTAGTATGACGGACATGTTGAATGACATGCATACATGTGTAACACAATGTTGTACTTTCAAATATACAGTAAGGTAATGGTGTCCCAATGCAGGGACATGTTATACTAACATGGACCTTCAGCTGACGCAATGTTGTCAGTCCACCCTACAAATATGCAGTGACATACTGCACAGAATATATGGGTGTGAATGAGAGGGAGGATAGAGGAATGTTGAGGATGCAGGAGGTAGAGGTGGCAAAGGTGGATGAGTTTAAGTACTTGGGATCAACAGTTCAGAGTAATGGTGAGTGTGGAAGAGTGGTGAAGAAGAGAGTACAGGTAGGATGGAGTGGGTGCAGGCAGGATGGAGTGGGTGGAGAAGATTGTCAGGAGTGATTTGTGACAGACAATTACCAGTAAGAGTGAAAGGGAAGGTCTACAAGAGGGTAGTGAGACCAGCTATGTTATATGGGTTGGAGACAGTGGCATTGACAAAAATGCAGGAGTCAGAGCTTGACGTGGCAGAGTTGAAGATGTTAAGATTTGCACTGGGTGTGACGAGGATGGACAGGATTAGGAATAAATATATTAGAGGGTCAGCCCTAAGGGAAAAAAATTTTTTTAAAAAACCCTTTTTTTTTAAAGAAATTAAAAAAAAACCCCTTTTTTTTGGGCCCCCCGGGGTTTTTTGTTTCCAAATTTTTTTTTTTAAAAAATTTTTTTTTTGGGGGAAAAAAGGGTTTAAAAAGTAAAAAAAAAAATTTTTTGGGGAAAAAATTTTTTTTTAAAAAATTTTTCTTTT
This sequence comes from Protopterus annectens, assembly GCF_019279795.1. Classification (NCBI taxonomy): domain Eukaryota; kingdom Metazoa; phylum Chordata; order Ceratodontiformes; family Protopteridae; genus Protopterus; species Protopterus annectens. The sequence goes on along the minus strand of NC_056746.1, from coordinate 308,354,321 downwards.
AAAAACCTCCCCCCCGGGGGTTTTAAAAAGGGGTTTTTTTTTTAAATTTTAAGGGAAGGGGTTTTTTTTTAAAAAAAAGGTTTTTTTTAAAAATTTTTTTTCCCTTTTTTCCCAATTTTTAAAAATTTCCAAAAAAAAAAAAAAATTTTTTTGGGGGGGGAAAAAAAATTTTTATATTAAAATTTAAATTTTTTTTTCCCCCCCTTTTGGGGAAAAAAAAAAATTTGGGGGTTGTTTTAAAAGGGGGGTTTTTAAAAGGGGGGGAAAGGGAATTTTTTAAACCCCCTTTTAAAATTTTTAAAAAAAAAAAAAGGGAAAAAAAAAAAAAACCCAGAAAATTTTCCCCCCCCCCGGGGGGGGGGGGGGCCCCCCCTTTTTTTTCCCCCCAAAAAAACCCAAATGAAAGGGGGGGTTTTTTTTTTTGGGGGGTTAAAAAAAAAAATTTTTTTTTTTTCCCAAAAAAAAAAAGGGGGAAAATTTAATTTTTTTTAAAAAAGGGGAATTTTTTTTAAAAGGGGTAAAAAAAAAGGGGGAAAAGATTTTTTTAAGGGGGGGAAAAACCTTTTTAAAAAATTTTTTAAAAAAAATTTTTAAAATTTTTTTTTAAAAAAAAAAAAAAAAACCCCCCAAAACCCGGTGTTTTTTTTTCCCATTTTTTTTAAACAAAAGGGGGAAAAAAAAAATTTTTGGGGTTTTTAAAAACAAAAAAAAATTTGGGGGTTTACAAAAAAAAAAAAAAAAAAACCCCCCCCTTTTTCCCCAAAAGGGTTTTTTTTCCCCGAAAACGCCCCCGGGGTTTTGGGGCCCCCCCAAAAAGGGGGGCCAAAAAAAATGAAAAAAAAAGGGGAAAAACCTTTTTGGGGCCCCCCGGGGGAAAAAAGGGTTTAAAGGTTTTTTTAAAGTTTTTTTTTCATTTTTTAAAAAAAAAGTTTTTTGGGGGGTTTTTGTGAAAAAAATTTAAAGGGTTTTTTTTTTTTTAATTTTTTAAAAAAAATTTTTTTTTGGGTTTTTTTTTTAAAAAAATGAATTTTTTTCCTTTTTTTTTTTTCCCTTTTTTAAAAACCCGGGGGGGGGGTTTTTAAAAATTTTTTTTTTTCCCCAAAAATTTTTAGAAAAATTTAAAAAGGGTTAAAAAAAGTTTTTAAAAAGGGGGGGGAAAACCCCAAAAATTTTTTTAAAAAATAAATTTTTTCCCCCAAAAAAAACCCCCCAAATTTTTTAAAAAAAATTTTTTTGGGTTAAATTTTTTTTTAAAAAAAATTTTTTAAAATTTTTTTTTTTAAAAAAAGGGAAAAAATTTTTTTTTCCCCCTTTTTAAAAATTTCCAAAAAAAATTCAAAAAAAAAGGGGCTTTTTTTTTAAAAAAGGAAATTTTTAAAAAAATTTTAAAAAATTTTTTTTTTTTTTAAAAAAATTTTTTTTGGGCCTTTTTTTTTAAATTTTTTTTTTAAAAAAAGGGTTGGCCCGGGGGGGGGGGTTTTTTTTTAATTTTTTTTTTTAAAAAATTTTTTTTAACAGTTTTTTTAAAAAAAAGGGGTTTAAAAGGGCCTTTAAAATTTTTTTTTTAAAAAAATTTTTAAAAAATTTTTTTTTTAATAAAATTTTAAAATTTGAAAAAAAAAAGGAACCCTTAATTTTTTTTTTCCCAAGAGCTTTTAAAAAAAAAATTTTTTTTGGTTTTGGGGGGAAAAATTTTTAAAAATTTTTGGGGTTTTGGGCCCCCCTTTTTTTTTTAAAAAAAAAAAAAAAATTTGGGAAAAATTTTTAAAAAAAAATTTGGGTTTTTCCCGTTTTTTTTTTTAAAAAAAAAAAAAAAAAATTTTTTTTTGGGGGTTTTTTAAAAAAGGGTTTTTTCCCCCGGTTTTTTTTTGTTTTTGGGGTTTTTTTTAAAAAATAAAAAAAATTTAAATGGGTTTTTTCCCCCCGGAAAATTAAAAAAGGGGGGGAAAAAACCGGGGGGAAAAATAAAAAAAAAGGGTTTTTCCCCCTTTTTGAAATGGAAAAAAGAGAAAAAGGGGGGGTTTTTTTTTTAAAAAAAATTTTTTTGAAGGGGGTTTTTTTTTTTTTTCCCCCCTTTTTTAAAAAAATTTTTAAAACCCCCCCAAAAAAACCAAAAAAAGGGGGGGAAAAAGGGAAAAAACCCCTTTTAAAATTTTCCCCCAAAAAAAATTTTGCCTTTTTTTTTAAAAAAAAATTTTTTCCCCCAAAAAGGTAAAGGAAAAAAAGGGGGGGGGCCCAAAAAAAGGGGCCCCCTTGGGGGCCAAAAAAACCCCCCTTTTTTAAAAAAAAATTTTTGGTTTTTTTTGGGGTTTTTTTTAAAAAAATTTTTCCAAAAGGGAAAAAAAAAATTTTTGGTTAAAAGGGGTTTAAAAAAAAATTTTTTTTTTAAAAAAAATTTTAAAATTTTTTTAAATTTAAATTTAAAAAAAAATTTTAAAAAAACCCCCAAAGGGGAAAAAACCCCAAAAAAAAAAAAAAAAAACCCCTTTTGGGTTTTTTTTAAAAGGGAAAAAAACCCCTTTTTCCCAAAAAAAAAAAATTTTAAACCCCCCCCCCCAAAAAAAAATTTTCCCCAAAAATTTTTTAAAACCCCTTTTTTTTAAAACCCCCCCTTTTAAAATTTTAAAAATTGGGGAAAAAAAATTTTTTTAAAAAAAAAAGGGGGGAAAAAAAAAAGGGGGGTTTTTTTTAAACCCAAAAATTTTTTTGGGGTTTTTTTTCCCCATTTGGGGGGGGGGGGTATTTTTTTTGGGGGCCTTGCAAACCCAAAAAAAATTTTAAAAAAAAAAAAATTTTTGTAAAAAAAATTTTTTAAAAAAAGGGAAAAAGGGGGAAAAAAGGGGTTTGCCCCCCCCCGGGGGGGCCCCCAAATTGGGGTTTTTTTAAAACCCCCCGGGGGGAAAAAAAAAATTTTGGGCCCCCGGGGCCATTTAAAAAAAAAAAAAAGGGGGGCCCAAAAAAATTTTTTAAAGGGCCTTTTTTTTCCCAAAATTTTTTTAAAAAAACCCCGGGAAAAAGGGCCCCCCCTTTTTTGGGGAATTTAAAGAAAAAAATTTTTCCCCCCCAAAAATTTAAGGGTTTTTTTTCCCCCCTTTTTAAAAAAAAAAATTTTTTTTTTAAAAACCCCCAAAGGGTTTTAAACCAAAAAGGGGGCCCCCCTTTTTTTCCCGTTTTAAAAAAAAAAAATTTTTTTTGGGGGAAATTTTTGGGCAAAAAAACCCCCAAAAAAAAAGGGTTTTTAAAAAAATTTTTTAAGAAAAAACCCCCTTTTCCCCCCCCCGGGGCCCCCCCCTTTTAAAGGTTTAAAAACCCCAAAAAAAAAATTTTTTAAAAATTTTTAAACCAAAAAAAAAAAAAAACCCAAATAAAAAAGGGGGGGGGGGTTTTTAAAAAAATTTTTTGGGGGTTTTTTTTTAAAAAAAAAAAAAGGGGGGGTTTTTGTGAAAAAAAACCGGGGGGGGGGGTTTTTGGGAAAATTTTTTTTTTTTAAAAAAAGGGGCAAACCCAAAAGGGGTTTTTTTAAATAAAGGGGGGGGCCCAAGGGTTTTTTTTTTTTTTTTTAAAAAAAAAAAGGGGGCCCCAAAAAAATTTCTTTCCAAAAAAAAAAAAACCCCAAAAAATTTTAAAAAAAGTTAAAATTTTTTTTAAAAAAAGGCCCCCCCGGGGGTTTTTTTAAAAAAAAGGGGGGGAATATTTTTAAAAAAGGGGGGGAAAAAAAAAAAGGGGAAAAAGGAAAAAAAAAAAATTTTTTTTCCCCCAAAAATTTTTTTCCCCTTTTTAAAAATTTTTAAATTTTTTTTATTTTTTTTTTTCCCTTTTTAAATTCCCCCCCCTTTTTTTTAGGGGGGGTTTTTTTGGGGAAAATTAAAAAAAAAATTTTTTTTTTTAAAAATTTTTATTAAAATGAATTTTATTTTTTTTTTTAAAAAAAGGGGATTTGGAAAAAAAAATAGTTTTTTTTTTTGGGGGGGAAAAAATTTTTTTTTTTTAAAAAAAAAAATTTTTTTTTTAAAAAATTTTTTTTTCCCCCCCCTTTTTTGGGGGGGTTTTTTTTAAAAAAAAATTTTTTTTTTAACCCCTTTTTAAAAAAAGGTTTAAAAATTTGGAAAAATTTTCCCTTTTTTAAATTTTTTACCCTAAATTTTTAAAAAAAGGGAATCCCCTTTTTAAAAAAATTTTAAAAAAAAAAAAATTTTTTTTTTAAAAAAAAAAGGGTGTTTTTTAAACCCCCTTTTTAAAAAAACCCCTTTTTTTTGGGGTTTTTTTTTTGGGCCTTTTTGGGGCCCCAAAAAAAACAAAAAATTTTTAAAAAACCGGGGAAAAAAAATTTTTTTGTTTTTTTTTCCCCCCCCCCAAAAAAAAAAGGGAAAAAAATTTTTTTTTTAAAAAAATTTAAAAAAAAAAAAATTTTTTTTCCTCCAAAAAATTTTTTTTTAAAAATTTTTTTTAAAAAAACCCCCCTTTTAAAAATTTTTTTTAAAAAAAACCCCCCTTTTTCCCCCAAAAAAAATTTTTTTAAAGGGGGGTTTTTTTTTTTGGGGTTTTTAAAATTTTTTTTAAGGGAAAAAGGGTTTTTGGGTTCAAAATTTTTAAAACCCCCTTTTTTTTTTTTTTTAAAAAAAAAAAAAAAGGGGGGAAAGTTTAAAAAATTTTTTTAAAAAGGGGTTTTTTTTTTGGGGGGGTTTGCCCCAAAAATTTTTTTTTTGGGGCCCTTTGGATTTTTTTTTAAAAAAACCAAAAACCCCCCTTTTTTTAAAAAAAAATTTTTTTTTAAATTTTTTTTTTAAAAAATTTTTTTTCAAAAAACCTTTTTAATTTTTTTTTTTTTTTAAAAAAAAATGAAAAAATTTTTTAATTTTTTAAAACCCAAAACCCCAAATTTGGGGAACCCCCCCTTTTAAAAATTTTTTGGGGGGTTTCCCCTTTTTGGGGTTTTTTTTTTTTTTTTTTTGGAGGTCGGGGGTTTTTTTCTTTTTTTTCCCCCCCCCCTTTTAAACCCCTTTTTTTGGGGGGGTTTTTCCCCCCCCCCCCCCCCTTTTTTTTTTTTAAAAAGGGGGCCATTTCCTTTTTAAAAAAAAGGGGGGGTTTTTAAAGGGGGGTTTTGGGAAAAAAAAAAAAATTTTTTTTTTTAAAAAAAAAAAAGAAAAACCCCAAAAAGGTGAAAAAAATTTTTAATTTTTTTAAAATTTTTTTTTTTTAAAAAAAAAAAAAAAAATTTTTTTGTTTGGGGTTTTTTTAAAAAAAAAAAAGGGGGCCCCAAACCCCGGGGGGGGGCCCCCCCCCCTTTGTTTTTTAAAGGGGGGGTTTTTTTTTTAAAAAAAAAAAAATTTTTTAAAAACCCCAAAAAAAGGGGGAAATTTTCCCCAAAAAAAAACCAAAAAAAAAACCCCCCTTTTTAAAATTTTTCCCCCTTTTTTCCCGTTTTCCAAGCCCAAAAAGGGGGTTTTTGGGTTTTTTGGGGGTTAAAACCTTTTTTTTTAAGGTTTTTTTTTTTTTAAAAAAAAATTTATTTAAATTTAAAAAAAGGGAAAAAAAACCCCCCAAAAAAATTTAAAAAACGGGAAATTAAAAAAAAACCCCAACCCAAAAAGGGGAAATTTTTTTTGGGGGGAAAGGAAAAAAAAGGGGGGAAAAAAAAATTTGGGGGGGGGTTTTTTTTTTGGGGGGGTTTTTTTTAAATTGGTTTTTTTAAATTTTTTTGGGGGTTTAAAAATTTTTTTTTTTGGGGGAAAAATTCCAAAATTTTTGGGGAAGGGGCATTTAAAGGTTTTAAAATTTAAAAAAATTTAAAAAATTTAAAAAAAAATTTTTCCTTTTTTGGGGGTTTTTTTTTCCCCCCCTTTGGGGGGAAAAAAAAAATTTTTTAAAAAACCCCCCAAAAATTTCCAAAATTTTAAAAACCTTTTTAAAAAGGGAAAATTTTAAAAAATTTTTTAAAAAAAATTTTAAAAAAAAAAACCCCCTTTTTGGGGTTTTTTTTAAAAAGGAAAAAAAAAATTTTTAAATTCCCCCTTTTTAAAATTTTTAAACCCTAAAACCCCCCAAAAAAATTTTTTAAAAAAAAATTTTTTAAGAAAAAAAAAATTTTTTAAAAGGGGGGGTTTTTTTTTTTTTCCCCCTTTTTTTTGGGGGGGCCCCCTTCCCCCAAATTTTGGGGGGAAAAAATTTAATTAATTTTCCAAAAAAAAAAGGGGTTTTTTCCGGGAAATTTTAGTTTTTTTTTCCCCCTTTTTCAAAATTTACAAAAAACCCGGGGAAAAAAAGGTTTTAAAAAACCTTTTAAATTCATTTTCCCAAAAATTTTTCCCCCCGGGGGGGAAATTTTTGGGTTTTGGGGGGGGAAAACTAAATTTTTTTCCAGGTTTTTGGGAAAAAATTTTTTCCCCTTTTAAACCCCCTTTTTTTAAAACCCAAAAAAAAGGGGTTAAAGTGCCCCGTTTTTTAAAAAAGGGGGAAAAAAAATTTTTTAAAAAAAATTTAAAAAAATTTTTTTTTAAAAAAAAAGGGGTTTAAATTTTTATTTTTAAAAATTTTTTTTTTTTAAAAAAAAAAAAATTTTTTTTTTTAATTTAAAACCAAAATTTTTTTTTTAAAAAAATTTAAAAAACAAAAATTTTTTTTAAAAAACCCTTTTGGGAAAAAAAAAAAAAAAGGGAAAAAAAACCCAAAAAAAACCCCTTTAAATTTAAGGAAAAACCCCCCAAAAAAATTTTTTTTTTTTTTTTCTTTTTTTTAAAAAAACCAAAAAAAAATTTAAAAAAAAAAAATTTTTAAACCAAAATTTGGGGGGGGGGCGCCCCCGGGAAAAAAAAAATTTTTTTGGGGGGGTTTTTTTTAAACCCCCCGGGGGGTTTTTTGGGGGTTTTTTGGGGGAAAAAACCCCCTGTTAAAATTTTTTTTGGGTTTTAAAAATTTTTTATTTTTTTTAAAAAAAAAAAAAAATTTGGGGTTTTATTTAAAATTTTTTTTTTGGGGGGGGTTTTAAATTTTTAAAGGAAAAATTTTTTTTTTTTTTGGGGTTAAAAAAGGTTTTTTTGGGGGGAAAAAAGGGGGGCCCCCCCGGGTTTTTTTAAAAAAGGGGGGGGTTTTGTTTTTTTTTTGGGGGAAAAAAAAAAATTTTTTTTTTAAAAAAATTTTCCCCGGGTTTGGGTTTGGGAAAATTTTTTTTTAAAATTAAGGGGGAAACCAAAAGGGGGTTTTTCCCTTTAAAAAAAAACCCAAAATTTTAAAAAAAAAAAACCTCCCCAAAAATTTTTTCCCCGGGGGGGGGGTTTTTTAAAAAAAAGGGGAACCAAAAAAAAAATTTTTTTTTCCCTTTAAAAAACCCCTAATTTTTTTTTTTGGTTTTTGGGTTCAAAAAAAAAAAAGGGGGGGGGGGGGGGGGGGAAAAAAGGAAAAAAAAAATTTTTTTTTTAAAAGGGAAAAAAAAGGGAAAAAAATTAAAAAAAGGGAAAAAATTTTTTGGGGTTTTTAAAATTTTTTTTTTTTGGGGGCCCGGGGAAAAAACCCCCCCTTTAAAGGGGGGAAAAGTTTAAAAAATTAAAATTTAAGAGGGGGGGGCCCCCTTGTTTGGGGGCCCCTTTAAAAAAAAATTTTTTAATTTTTTTTTTTTTTTCCCCCCTTTTTTTTTCCCCCGGGGGGAAAAAAAAAATTTTTTTTTTTAAAATTTTTTTTTTGGAGGGGTTTTTAAAAAAAAAAAATTTTTAAAACCCAAAAGGGGTTTTTTAAAAATTTTTAAAGAAAAAAAAAAAATTTTTTTTTTGCCCCCAAAAAAAAAAATTTTTAAAAAAAAAAAAAAATTTTAATTTTAAAAAATTTTTTTTAAAAGTTTTTCCTTTTTTTTAAAAAAAATTTAAAAAAAAAAAAAATTTTTAAAAAAAAAATTTTTTAAAAAATTTTTTTAAATTTTGGGGCCTTTTTAAAAAAAATTTGGAAAAAGGGGAAAAAAAAAAAAAAACCCCCCCCAAAAGGGAAAAAAGGGAAAAAAATTTTAAAATTTTAAAAAAACTTTTCCTTTTTTTTTTTTTTTTTTTTAAAAAGGGGCTCTTTTTTTTTTATTAAAAAAAGGGGCCTTTTAAAATTTTTTTGGGGGGGGAAAAATTTTTTTGGGGTTTTTAAATTTTTTAAAAATTTTTTTTAAAAAAAAGGGGGTTTTCATTTTTTAATGAAAAACCCCTTTTCCCGGGAAAAAAAAATTTTTTAAAAATTTTTTTAAAAATTTTACCAATTAAAATTTTTTTTTTTTTTTGGGAAAAAAAAAAAAATTTTTGGTTTTTAAATTTTTTTTTGGGGGTTTTTTTTTTAAAGGAAAAAATTTTTAAAAAAAATTTTTTAAAAAAAATTTTTAACCCAAAAAAAAAAACCCCTTTTTAAAAAAAATTTTTTTAAAAACCCCAACCCAAAAAAAAAAATTTTTTAAAAATTTACCCAAAAATTTGGAAAAAAAAACCCCAAAATTTTTTTTAAAAAAAAAATTTTTTAAAACCCCCCTTTTTTCCCCCTAAAAATTTTTTAAAAATGGGGTTTTTAAACCCCAAAAAAGGGGGGGAAAAAAAAAATTTGGGGAAAAATTTTAAAATTTCCCTTTTTTTTGGGGAAAAAAATTTTCCTTTTTTTTTTAAAAAAACCCCAAAACACAAAAATTTTAAAAAAAGGGTTTTCAAAAATTTTTTTTTTTTAAAAATTTTTTTAAAAAAAATTTTTTAAAAAAAAAAAAAAAAAAAAAGGGGGGGGGGGGGTTTTAATTTTTTTTTTAAAAAGGAAATTTTTTTTTTAAAAAAAAAAAAAATTTTTTTAAAAATTTTTTTTTTTAAAAAATTTTTACCCCAAAAAAAAAAAAGGGGGGGGGAAAAAAAAAAATTTTTAAAAAACCCAAACCCCCCTTTAAAAAAAAAAATTTTTTTAAAAAAACTTATAGGGGTTTTTTATTTTTTAAAATTTTTTTTTTTTGAAATTTTTTTTTTTTTTAAAGAAAAAAAAGGGGTTTTTTTTTTAAAAATTTTTAATTTTTTTTTTTTTTTTAAAATTTTTTTAAAACCTTTTTTAAAAGGGCCCAAAAAACCAAAAATTTTTTAAAAAAAAAAAGGGTTTTTTTTACTATTTTTGTACTAATTTTGTACTATTTTAAGGTTATGTCATTTATGATGAAATTATTTATTTTATCTAAATTATGTCTTGTTTATAACTTAAGTATGTCCTTTCCCACAAATGGAATTGGTTGATTTAGAACCAATGGCAGACCAGCAACTTGTATTTAAATGTAAAATTCACAATGGCAGTTTGTTCTGAAGAAGTCATACTTATTGAGGAAAGCGCTTAACTTGTTTGTTTTATTATTTTTATATTAAACCAAGACTGTGGACTTGCAACGCTGTGCTATTTTATTTTTCTTGGTTTGGTGTGAGCACTTGTAGTACCGACTTGTTTTACATTGTTTGGTTCTTTTGGTGCTGGTTGCTATGGGGTCCCCAGAATTGTTCAGCCTCTCTCCCATTGTGGATTCAGGTCAGGCTGATATTATTTCTTTGAAGAATGATATGACTGAGCTGAAGGGAGAGCTTACTAGGCTTATAGAACTATTCACACAGCCTAGTAAAAAAGATTTGAGCTGTGATGTTGCCTTGGATGGTTCTAAAAAGGGCGATGGAGTTGTTGCTGGTAATGCCTTACGTTTTGATGGTTCCAATTCTTCCTGCCGCTTTAAGAAAACTGATGACGTCATCACGGCAGTACAAATTCATAATGGTGGTGAGAGAAGGCGTTCTCCTTGCAACCCTAACAGTTTTATTGAATTAAGTGATGTACAGGAGCCTGTTCGTTGTAATAATGGACAAAAAAGTAACTGTGTGGTACAGTTTGAAGGAGACATCGAACCTGCATCACTTGACTTCCCTAACATGAAGAAAACTTGTCGCAAGGAAGGTTTGCCTAAAGGTACTGTTCATACTAATACTAATAGCAAGTCTTTAAATGCTAACAACTTGTGCACTAGCAGTAAGGTTACTGGAAGAAAGGAATTTTTGAATTCTAACAGAAACTGTGAGTCATGCAAATGTAAAGAAGCTGTAACTTATTAAAATCATGAACATTTTGGTAACCTACTTCATAAGTATTTTGTTTTTTCTGGTACAAGTGCACAAAGGAGTAATGAAGCATCTGTTAATAGGAAAATTGGGCAATATAATGTTGAATCATTGAGACATGGTTTACACCTTTGAGAGGAAACTGTTTAAACTAAAAATGTGTCAAATGGAAGTGTGTTATTTAAATGAATATATTAAAAGAGAAATAGTTCCACAGGGATTGAGAGTTTTCAAATTTCCCAATGGAATATATTATGATGCTGGCATTGTCAAGATATATACTGACATGTTTAACAAATGGGGTTTGGAATTATTAGATAATACTGTTTCCTTTTATGAGGTAATGGAAACTAGGTTATGTGATGAAGTAAATGTATTAAATGAAAAAATTGTCACTGATTTGCTGTTTGAACAATATGAAAAGCTGTATTACAAAGTTATCAGTAGGGTAGACCAAAAATGTGATGGTATCTTTAAGAAAAAAAATCAAAAAGCTGGATAGAGATGTTAAACAGTATCAAGCCCATAAAGTATATCCTACTGAAAATTTAGTTTTTCAGGAAGGAGAAAGTGGAAAGGTTAAAAGTGATGGGAATAGTAGGGCAGCACCCAATAATAATTACAGTTTTGAAATGGGCAGTGGGGAACTAGACCCTGAATATTCTGTTGATTTTCAGGATTTTCCGTTTCCCAGACGCTCAAAGAGAATAGCAAATCGCAGACAGGGTGTGTACAAAACTTACAACAGGACAATGCAGTAAAAACAGGAGCATGTCAAGTGAAAAGTCCAGTAACTGAAATAGAATGTTTAGACAACATTCAATACAGTTACAATGGCTTTAACATATATAATTATTCTGACATTCCCATTACAACAGATCTTTTTTCTTTATTTTCAAAGGGCTTTAAATTTGTTCCAACTAAAATACCTGACATAGCTGGAGTAATGGTTGATTTGCAGTTATATTTAAGAAAATTAAATTTAAGCATCTTGTTTTCAGGGAAGTCCCCTAATGTTGTGTTAAAAGATACTCTTAAAAGAAGTAGCACCTTTAATCCTCCTTTGCATCCTTTGGTTGCTGCTTATGAAAAGTTAGTAAAAGACGATTTATACAAAGTTTGGGGAGAGAAAAGAAAATTGTTCAACAACTTAACTTACAATGAGAAAAGTTTGTTGAACAATTTGAAGGACGACAAAGGTATAAGAATCATGACTCCAGATAAGGGTGGGGGTGTTGTTTTATACAGGTTGAAAGACTACATTAATGACATGCAAAGTATTTTATTTATAACAGACAACTACTCTTCATGTTCTAAAAATGAGATAAACATTTCATACAGCAGAATAGATAGTTATCTTTATGAATATTTAATGGATAAGAGAATTTCCAGTGATGACTATGATTTTATGCTTAACAAATATCCAAAAATTCCGGTGATTTTTGGAATACCTAAGGTGCATAAAAGTTTAAAGAAACCACCATTTAGACCTATTGTAGCAGCTGCTGGTTCTAAAACCCATAATACAGAAGTCTATGTGGATAAGAAACTGAAGCATATTATGAATAAATTTCCCCATTTATTGAAGGATTCAAGGAATTTTTTAGAACAGATCAGTAAGGACTTATGGTCAGTGGATACTTCTTTCCTCACTATAGATGTGCAGGAACGTTTTTCCTGTATTCCAAGAAATGAAGGCTTGTGTCTATTTGAGGAGGTGCTTTTTAAATATTCTTCTTTGACTACTGATGAAAATTTGCTTATATGTGAGCTGATGAGTATTATATTGGAAAATAATTATATATTCTTTGAAGAAGAATATTTTCAGCAGCTTAAGGGAGTGGCTATGGGTGCAGCTTGCACCCCCCCTATATGCTAACCTAGTCCTTTTGGGCTGGGAATACAAGTATGTTTTTCAAAATGAGTTGTTTTCTACTAATGTGACCTACTATGGCAGATTTTTGGATGATATTTTTATCTTATGGAAAGGAAGTAAAGAAAAAATAATAGAATTTGTTCAATATTTAAATTCAACTACAGATTATTTGAGGTTTACGCATCAGTTTGATGAACAGGTAATTAATTTTCTAGATACTAAGATTATTAAAGACCATAATGGTTTTATCTCCAAAATCTACCGCAAAAACACATTTTGTAACAATTACTTGCATTATACTAGCCACCACCCTATTTATCAGAAAAAAAGTATCATAAAGGGTCAGGCCATAAGAATTGCTAGGATGACAACTGTGAGGGATGATGTCATAGCAGAATTTGGAAATTTGAGGGACATGTTTCTAGATAGAGGGTACCCAAGTGACTTTATTGAGCCCATACTCAAGGATGTTTTAGATAAATGGGGTAATATTTATGTACCTCTATTAGGCACTGGTGGGGACAGCATACAGCAAAAATCTACAGAGACAACATTGCAGTCTGCGCCCAATTTTCAGCAAGCATGTGTAGTGCAGTATAATCCTTTATATTCCCAGATCAAAGGAATCTTGACAAGAAATTGGAACATTTTCAGAACTAATACTGACGTTTTTCATACCCTGGGTGATAAACCCATTTTTTCTACCACGGTGGGGTTCAATCTCAAGTCTTTATTAGAGACAGGTAGTAGTTGTAGTACTAAACATGATAAAAGATGTGGAAATAGACCATGTGGGAGGTGTTCTTATTGTTCATATATATTGCAAGATACTTCTATCTCCCTTGATAATAAAAACAAAAGTCATGTTTTCTTAAAAAGTGGTAGTTGTTATTCCAACAATCTAGTTTTTATAGCCATCTGCAGCACCTGTTCCTCCTTCTATGTAGGCAAAACAGAGAGAATGTTCAAAACTAGAATATATGAGCATCTCTATGATATCAAAAATAAAAAAAGATACTAATGCTTTATATAAGCATAGCATTATATGTGATGGTTATTTATGCTTTAAGTTTGGCATACTTGAATTTGTAACTGTTGAAACAAGGGGTGGGGATTGGCAAAATGTATTATACAAGAAAGAGTTAATGTGGCAGTTAAGATTAGCTGCTGATTATCCACCTGGGCTCAATGAGCATATTACTATAATGCCAATTCTCAAAGAGAAGGCAAATCAAATCTAGCAATGTCTATAATGTTTGTTATAACCAAGTGTTATTGTGGTAATATTTTTGTACTATTTTTGTACTAATTTTGTACTATTTTAAGGTTATGTCATTTATGATGAAATTATTTATTTTATCTAAATTATGTCTTGTTTATAACTTCAGTATGTCCTTTCCCACAAATGGAATTGGTTGGTTTAGAACCAATGGCAGACCAGCAACTTGTATTTAAATGTAAAATTCACAATGGCAGTTTGTTCTGAAGAAGTCATACTTATTGAAGAAAGCACTTAACTTGTTTGTTTTATTATTTTTATATTAAACCAAGACTGTGGACTTGCAACGCTGTGCTCTTTTATTTTTCTTGGTTTGGTGTGAGCACTTATAGTACTAACTTGTTTTACAACACCTCATGACTGTCCAGTCCAGTCATGGCTGTAGACTGGACTGCCTTCCAGCTTACCCCTGTAGCTGCATCCCAGACAATGTGTGGGGTGTGGTGTTAGATGGGTTTGGCAGTGTACATGGCATAGAGATTACATCTCCCAGGATGGCCACGTACACAAAGCTGACATTAGTAAACACCAGTAGCTGACTAGTGGACATGCTTCTATGAGCATTCAGTACTATAAGTACCAAGTACTGTATTTAGTTTACTTATTGCTTATGAAGATGTTTTAGACAGTGATGCTCACAAGTAATTATTTGTGTTATGGACGTGACAACACTGGCTATTACAGAAACATAGTAGCTACCTTTAGCAGCAATCCTCATCTGAGGAGCACATCACATCCTGATAGTTAATTGCAGATGATGCAAGTATCTCCAGGTCCGTTTCCCTTCTCTGGGTATATACTCACATATCCACCAGAACCATGAGCTCTGTTGGGCAGACACCCACTTCCCAAACACAGTAATGTATCAATAGGCTCTGATGCCACTATCAACATGATCAGGATATAACCTATATATATATAGGTTCATAGGTTCATACTAGGTTATCTGCCCTAGGGCATTTATAAGCCAGAGTGTGTTTGGCTTTCACCACCCATTTTAAATGAATTTTGCTATGCCCTTTTCTGAGGTTAATATACTGTGCCTCTGTCTAACAGTGACACAAAGTGATACCCGGGGTAAACCTACGATCGCTCATCCACTTATCAAGATTCCTCTTGAAGAGAGTCAATGAGGGACTCTGCCTAACCTGGACTGAGATTTTATTCCAGAGTGAAGGAAGCCCCTGGGTTATGAATCTGTCCCTCCAGCATGTCCTATTTATTTCAGTGCTGAGGTTCAAGTCTCTCAAGCGTGTAGCTCGATGGGATTTGGATTTTCTGAGGTGCAGCATGTCCATTAATTCTGGGTTGGACATGGCTTTATACGTCAGGCACAGATCGCCTCTGAGCAGGTGGTATGCCACTGAGTAGATCTGGAGTTTCTTTAACCGGGCAGCATATGGCATCTGTTTGAGTCCTTTGATCCTCTTGGTGAGGTACTTTTGGGGTCTTTCCAGTTGCTGCAGGTTTCTGGTAAGGTACATCCCAAAAGGGGCACTGTACCCAATTATGGGCCTGATGAGGGATGAGTAAAGAGGCACAATGACCTCCCCTGATCTAGATGTAAATCCCTTCATGATTAGGTGGGCTATATAAAATGTTTTTCTAACCAGTTTGGCCACGTGGTTTTCAAATGAGAGATTGCTATCAACTTGGGTCCCCAGGTCCCTAATTACTTCTTCTGTACTTAACGGATTACCACCTATGTGGTAATTTGTGGGCACTTTGTTTTTGCCAAAGGGGATGACTATACACTTTTTGGCATTTAGCTTGAGGCCATGGCTCTGGCACCAGTTGTCTGTTTCTATGAGGCCCTTTTGTAGGATGCTTGTGTCGGCTGGAGAGTCGATTATGGCACCTAGTTTGCAGTCATCTGTGAACCAGTCCTTCTGTGTTGGCCTGTACCTCCGAGAAATACATACTGAACAAGAGAAGTCCCAGGACTGAGCCTTGTGGGATGCCACTTGTAACTGGTTTGGAGTCTGACATGGCTCCAGCAATTCTAACCATGTGGGTTCTGTCCTTGAGCCAGTTTCCAACCCATCTAGTGACATAGGGGTTTATTTTTAAGCTGGTGAGTTTATCTATAATGCCCGAGTGGGGTATTGTATCGAAGGCTTTTCGAGGTCCAAGTAGGCTGTGTGGACCACCTTCCCCTCGTCAATGGCCTTGGTGACTGTTTCAAAGAAATCAACCAGGTTTAAGAGGCAGGATCTGCCCTTAACAAAGCCAAACTGGGTAGGATCCAGTGTTTGTAGGTCCCCAATATCTTTATTTATGAGGTCCATGATGATCCTTTCCATAGTTTTGCAGACCAAGCTAGTCAGGCTTATGGGGCGATAGTTTCCAGGATCTGTTGAGGCACCACCTTTGTGGAGAGGGATCACTGTTGCTGTACGCCACTCTTTGGGTACATATCCTGTAGTAAGGCTGAGATTGAACAGTAGTTTTATGTTTGGGTTTAGCTCTTCTTGGAGTTCATGTAGGACGTAGTCCGGGACACCGTCTGGTCCCATTGATGCTGTGTTTTTTGCTTTGGAGAGGGCGGCTCTTACCTGAGCATCTGAGATGTCAGGGGGGCAGCACTCTGCTGGGATAGATATTTGCCCTTTTGGTGGGAGGGAAGTTTGCGCTGAACCTGTCAGCTAGGATGTTGGCAATGTCTGTGGGTTCGGTGTATTTTTTGTAATTTTGGACTAATTCTGGGCATATCTGGGAATTACCACCCAGGTTCCTAACATAACTAAAGAAAGCCTTGTGATTATCCTTAGTGTCCTGTGCAATTTTTCTCTCGAAGCTGGCCTTAGACGATTTTATGAGTGCCCGTAGATTTTTGCTAATACTGATCAGAGATGCCTTCCCTTTTTGGGATTTTGCTCTATCATGTAGTAGCTTCCTCCTTCTGTTGTATAGTTTGTTTATGGCTGGGGTCCACCTTACAGGATGCCTGCCTTTGGAGGATTGGGTCTTGGTTTTATTTGGGATTGCATGATCCATGCATTCCTGAAGGTGTTCATAGAATGCGTTTATAAAGGATTCTGCAGTCTGGGCTGTATTTTCCACAGGCCCGGGGGCTTTGAAGGATTACACCTCAGTTTTGAGGAGTGTGAAATTTGCTTTAGAGAAGTTTTTCACTGTGGTTTTCTGGGAAGGGGGTGGGGTTGGGATGTGAATATCCAGTATATATATATATATATATATATATATATATATATATATATATATATATATATATATATAGCATACACTTTTCATTGAGTACATGGCAGTTTGTCCTATTTCCACACAGTCCTCCCTTTTGTGTTTTAACCTGTCTGAATACACAACTGGCATAGGTATATCTCAGGTAGCTTAGTGGTAGGTTACTCTGTACATGGTGTACATGGTTGTGGGTTCTAATCTTGAAAGGGGTTATTATTTTATCTCTTAGAGTAGGCACTGGTAGGGAAAGTGTGAATAACTCACATTTAAGCGGTTGTAAGCAGGTTTGCCCATGGACTGTGCAACGTTAAGCAAAGGTTAAACCTGTGAAGCGCTTATCCATTTAACCGTGTTTAAGCTTACCATCACGAATGTCTGCTTACAGCTGCTTAAAAGTGCATCCAATAGCCCTTATTCTGGCCCTCAAAATAAATTAACAGCCCTTGCATGTCTTGGACCCGAGACCATGAACACCACAGTCACTGCCTTTACCACTAAGGCATCTGAGATATGTACAAATGTTATGGTGTTTAAAATATACATTTTACTACAGGAATTCCTCACTATTGAAAACAAATGCGACAGTCAGTTGGTGTACATATGTATGATACATGTTAATGTTCATATGTTTGTGGAATTAGGTGTTGCAATGTGACATGACAGGGTGTATTATGAATGAGAAAGGTTCTTGTTTTGTGTCCTTTTTATATTGTCCCCATAGTCCATGTATACCCCTCCAGTTCACTTATTGAACATCCGACACAGGCCCTCCTTGAAGCATGATTTCTTTACCCATCATTCCTCTCCCACACCAATCTTCACATACACAACAACCATCCCTTCTATGGTGAATTAGGTTAATATTAATAGTTATAATACCAGAGCTGCATGTGTTTTGGGCACACTTCAATTCCTTTGGATTGCTTCTGTGTCACAAAGTGTGTTCATAGATGTTTATATATATAGCTATAGATGTAACTGTATATAAATATAGATATATATATATATATATATATATATATATATATATATATATATATATATATATATATATATATATATATATATATATATATATATATATATATATATATATATATATATATATATATATATATATATATATATTTATATCTATGTGCAGACATCACTGACATATATATATATATATATATATATATATATATATATATATATATATATGTATATATATTTAGTATTAATTTGTAACAGTTATACATATGTAGACTTGTATATGTTGAGTCACAAACTACAGTACATTACAATGTACTGTACACAGTCACTTTGTGCACCTATGTACATTACAATGTACTGTACATAGGTGCACAAAGTGACTGTCCCATTTGTGGTCAGTACTGTGGAATGCCTATAGTATAAGGTGTAGTCTAAAGACCATGAAACATGTATTCAGCTCAGATGGCTTAGTGGTAAGTCCCCTGACTATAGGGTTCAACACCTGCGATGCTTTAAAAACATTTTTTACTCCAGAATAAGGCTCATTTAAGCAGTTGTAAGCATGTTTAAAAGTGTCTGTGTGACATTAAAGTAGCAGTTAAACAAACCTTAAAACATATATCCTGTGCACGCAAACATAGCCACATCTGCTAACTACTCAGGATATTTACAGTTCAGTGAAGTAACATCTCACTATGTGCTTACATAACATTACATTCTCTATTGACTTTACTATCCAGCACATATGGGTGTTTCAAATGTTTACTATACTGATGAATGCTACCTATATATGCAAGCTATGTTTAAGGTATACTTTTTAACATGATAAACATCCCTGACTTTATTGGGATTTGAACCTTGAATGCGCAGACACTATGCAAATGATGTAACCATTACACTATTGACATTAACATTGCTGCCGCCTATTTCCTATTTAGATGATTTCTATGTGTAAGCTAGGCTAAGCGAAGGGCGGAGGTGCCCAAACCCACTGAGCTTCACTTACTCTTGCAATAAAAACATATAAAAAATTAAATGAGAGACTATAAATTACATTCCTAACTACATTAGGCATAGCCCCTCACTGATACACTTCAAGGGAAACCTTGATGTGTGAATGGGTAACAGAATATACACCCCTGGGATCATGTGTCCAAGAACCATACAGCCAAGTGGTGGGAGAGCCACTCCAGTTTTATAGCTGCAAGACCTGTTGGGGAAATTGAATGGTGTTGATTTTTCACATTAACATGCCCTCTTTAGATCACTAAGTGCCCCTATCACCCTCCACCACCCCAGTCTTCAACAGCTTCCGGCAACTCTGCCTGGAATCACTTCATTGGCTATGCTTAACAGAGGCTCAGTTACTTCATCAATGGTGCAGAGAAAGTCAACACACTGTAGCTATGCTTCTAATTGCTCTTGGGCAGATAGCCTACTACCTATCTGCGAACATCTAAAGTGCAGGCCATCACAGCCATAATATGTGAATAAACAGAGCTTTCAGATCACAATATACAGTGAAATATCACCATGCAGTCAGAAAACAGTTACGTACAGCAAGAACATACAGAACACTGATACTTAATCACTCCAAAAGCCTATCTTGGAAGCTAAAAGATTTGTATAAGTTTAAGGCTTTCTATTGTTTACCAGTAGGTTACCTACAGGAAAGATGAGAAACAAGCACAAATGGGAAACATGCATGCAACACTACCATACCGGAATAATACCACAGTACAAGGACAAAATGATTGACTTCAACAATTGTCTAAGTTTCTGGCGTCATTCTAAGGGGATCCAGTATTTGTCTGACTGGGACGACATGATCGACAGACCATGATGCTTTGCCAGAGATGGCCTGCACCGTCGCCCTTGGGATTCCAGATACTGGTTAAAGCTCTTGCCACCCCTATAGTGCCTTTTTTAGGCAAGGTTCAAATGACAAATTCATCACCATAACAGGTACAAGTACGCAAATTCTGAGGATAATGCTACTCAATGCTAGAAGTCTAAACCTCAAAATGCACTCACTCAAGGCACTCCTTAAAATGGAGAACATCGACATCTGTGCAGTGACAGAGACCTGGTTCAAAGCTCCAGAGAGCACCCCTGCATTACCAGGCTATAATTCATACCACACCTTTTGGCCACCTAACCTGGAACAAAGCACTAAAGGTGGAGGCGTGTCCATATTCATTAAGGATATCCACACTTCCAGGCTAGTTGCACAGCATAATACATCCAAGATTATCCAAGTGCAACTAACTCTGGGCAAGACCGCAATCCAAATTGTAGCTTGCTACAGACCCCCCACCATGCCCCAGGATTCCCACTCCTCATTTCTTGATACACTGGAAAGTATTAGCGTACAACCCAACACCCTAATAATGGGCAATTTCAACTACCCCACCATTATCTGGAAAAACTACTCATGCACCAACTTTTTGCTCAACGTTTTCTGGAATTCATAAATTCCAACACCTTGGATCAACTTATTCACACCCCCACCAGGGGCAGCAATATTCTAGACCTGGTCATTACCAACATGGGAAATTGGTGTTCCACACCAGAGGTCAATTCCTCATTGGTCAGATCCGACCACGACCTAATCACCCTAGACATCCACATCCCGACCCCACCCCCAATTAGGGAAACCACCATAAAAAACTTTTCCAAAGCCAACTTCACAATTCTAAAGACAGAAGTGGCAAACTTCATGACATCCACGCAGATGGACAATAGAGGTACAACTGCTGAATCCTGCACAAATGCACTTTATAAGCACTTACACGAGTGCATGGATCATGCTATCCCAAATAGAACCAAGATGCTATCCTCCAAAAAAAGGAAGCCAATCTGGTGGTCCTCTGCCATAAACAAACTCTACAACAGAAGAATGAAACTGTTGCAAAAAAGAGTAATATCCCATGACTGGTGGAACTCCCTGGTCAAATTCAGTAAGAAGCTGAGATCCCTCATAAAATCCTCCAAAGCTAGTTACAAAAACAAAATTGCCACTGACTCTAAAGACAACCACAAAGCATTCTATAGCTATGTCAAGAATCTCAATGGCAACACTCAGATCTGCTCTGAGTTACAGCACAATGGCGCTAAATATACAGAACCAACTGATATTGCCAACATCCTGGCAGATAGGTTCAGAGCTAACTTTACCCCCCTCTCACCCCCTAGAGGGCCCATCTCTTTATCGGAAGAATGCAAAGTTCTTGTAATCACGGCTGCACAGGTAAAAAACACACTCTCCAAAGCCAAGAACACAGCATCCATGGGACCTGACAATATCCCAGGCTGCGTTCTACATGAACTACAGAATGAACTGGCACCCTACCTAAGTACCATGTTCAATCATAGCCTCACCTCAGGCTTTGTGCCCACTGAATGGCACACCATGACGGTTATCCCACTCCACAAAGGGGGAGCCACGACAGACCCCGGGAACTACCGCCCCATTAGCCTGATGAGCCTGGTCTGCAAGGCCATGGAATGTATCACCATGGAACTTATAAACAAAGACATTGGTAATCTTCAAACTCTGGACCCTACCCAGTTCGGGTTTTTAAAAGGCAGATCATGTCTCCTAAACCTGATTGACTTCTTTGAAGCAGTCACTAAAGCCATAGATGAGGATAAGGTGGTTCACACAGTTTATCTAGATCTCGCCAAGGCTTTCAACACCACCCCCCACTCTGGAATTATAGATAAGCTCACTAAACTAGGTATAAATCCCTATGTCACAAGATGGGTTGTCAACTGGCTCATGGACAGAACCCACACTGTGAAAGTAGCAGACTCCAAATCCGACTTCAGACCAGTGACAAGTGGAGTACCACAGGGTTCAGTCCTGGGTCCTCTCCTGTTTGATATCTACTTCTCTGAAGTACAGGCTAACACAGAAGGTCTTTGGCTAACAAAGTTTGCAGATGACTGCAAACTAGGAGCCATAATCGAAACTCCTAATGATGTGGACATACTACAAAAGGGCCTCACTGAGACAGATGCCTGGTGTCAAAGCTATGGCCTGAAGCTCAATGCCAAAAAGTGCATTGTCATCTCTTTTGGTAAAAACTCTGTACACATGAACTACCACATAAGTGGTAGTCTACTTAATGCCAAAAGTGTGATAAGAGACCTTGGGACACACGTGGACAGTAGTCTCTCTTTTGATAATCACATCGCCACAGTGGTCAGGAAATCCTTCTATGTGGCTCATCTCATCACAAAAGGTTTCTCATCCAGAAAAAAAGAGGTCATTGTTTCCCTCTACTCATCACTCATTACACCCATTATAGAGTACAATGCTCCTTTGGTATGTACATCACAAGACATCTACAACAACTGGAAAGGCCACAGAAATACCTCACAGAGAGGATTACTGGCCTCAAACAGATGCCCTTTGCAGACCATCTCAAAAAACTCCAGCTTTACTCCATCGCATATCGCCTACTCAGAGGCAATCTCTGCTTAACATACAAAGCTATGCCAAACCCAGAGCTGTTGGACATGCTTCACTTAAAGAAATCCCAATCCCTCCAAGCTACATGCTCTTGGGACCTAAACTTTGTCACCACAGTAAACAGAACATGCTGGAGGGATAGATTCCTGTCCCAGAGACTTCCCATACTCTAGTACAGACTACCTATCTATGTCAAACAGAGCTCCTCATTAGCACTCTTCAAGAAAAATCTTGATGATTGGATGGGAAATAGGAAATTCACCCCAGGGATCACTACTGTGGCTCTGCTCGACAGGAGCAAATTTTTTTGGGTGGCAAAAGCCAGGGTACCTTTTTGGCTACGCTTATATAGGCCCTAGGGCTAATAGCCTAGTACCTACCTATGAACCTATGAACCTATGTGTCAACCTTAGGCTTTGGAATACTGGCCAAGGCTATTGGTGCCCCCATGGTGCCTTTTTTAGGGAAGTCTCAAAGGTGAAATCCACCTCTGTAAACAGCACAATAGCAGAATCAATGAGGGTTATGCTACTCAACACCAGGGTTTTGATCACAACATGCACGCACTCACAGCACTCCTCAGTATGTACAATGTCAACATCTGTGCAGTAATTGAGACCTATTTTAAGGCTCCTGAGAGCACACCAGCACTACCTGACTACAACCCATACCACACATTTCGGCCATAGAACATGGACTGACGCAGACATGGAGGGGGTGTATCCATATTTATCAGGGATACCTACACCTCCAGGTTAGTGGGGCAGCAACCTCTGAGATCATCCATGTGCAGCTAACATCAGCCACAGCTGCAATGCAAACTGTGGCCTGCTACAGATCACCCGCCATGAACCAGGACCACCACTCCACCTACCTGGAGACAGTGGAAAACATGACAGTCATACCGCACACCCTGGTATTGGTCGATGTCAACTACCCTACCATTAACTGGGAAACTTACTCAAATATTCACTTCCAAGCCCGGCGCTTCCTGGAATTTATCTCCTCATATGCCTTGTATCAGATGTTAAACTCCCTAACGAGGGGTGGAAACATGCTAGAAGTGGTAATCACCATCATGGGCGACAGGTGCACCACAGCAGAGGTAAACCAGTCACTGGTTAGATCTGACCATGAACTATTCACTGTTTCCACACCCAACCATCTCCCCCACCCACAGAAACCACAGTGTATACCTTTCCTACAGCTAAATTCACACTACTAGAGACAGGGGTGGGGGTTTCACAACCCCCATGCTAAGGGAAAACACTGCTCAAGATACAGACAGATTTACAAATGCACTCTATAAGCACCTACAAGGATATATGGATCGTGCCATCACTGGTAAACCAAGACTCACTCCTCCTAGACAAGGACACCAGTCTGGTGGAACCCTGCAATAAACAGGCTATACAACAGAAGTAGGACAGTAATCCAGCAAAATAGAAAATCCCAAGAAGGGCAGACATCCATGACCAGTATTAGTAAGAAACATAGGTCCCTCATGAAATCATCCAAGGCTAACATCAACAGAAAAATAGGCAAGGATTCGGAAGATAAACACAAAGCCTTCTTTGGCGGATCTAAGTGGTAACACACAGATTTGCACTGTGCCGGTACAATAAAGCACATAAATATACTGACCCTACTGATATCGCCAACATCCTTGCAGATACGTTCAGTGCAAACTTCACCCCCTAAAGAGCCCACAACGATACCTGAAAAGTACAGTATCCCAGACATCAGAGACACACAGCTGGAAAGGGACCTCTCTAATAGCAACACACAGCGTCAATGGAGGCAGATGGTGTCCTAGACTGCATCTTGCAAACACTACAAGACAAACTGACCCCCCACCTAATTAAGCTTTTCAATCTCCGCCTTTCCACAGGCTACATGACCATACAATGGCACGTGGCAATGGTTATTCCACTCCACCAAGGTGGAAACACAACTGAACATGGTAACTACCACCCCATAAGCCTGACTAGCCTGGTCTGCAAAGCTGTGGAGTGCATCCTCATGGCACTCATTAACAAAGACATTAGTAACCTCCAAACACTTGACCCAACCCAGGTCAGTTTGGTTGAGTGCAGTTCATGCCTACTGAACCTGTTTGACATTTACAGACAGTTACCAAGACGTTAGATGAGGGGAGAGGTGGTTCACATATACTACCTGGACCTCACCAAGGCTTTTGACACCATTTCCCACTCAGGTATTATTGATAAACTCACCAGCCTGTACATACATACATGCATCACAGGATGTGTTGCCAACGGGCTTACACACAGAACCCACATGGTATGACTAGCCGTCTCCAGGTCCAAATCCTAACCAGTCATGACTGGTGTTCCATAGGAATCAGTCCTGGGACCCCTACTGTTTGGCATATACTTCACAGAGTTACAGGCAAACACACGTGGACTACGGCAGACCATGTTTGGTAATGACTGCAAACTGGGAGCCATACTTGACAGTCCAGCTGACACAGACATCCTTCAAGGGGCATCACAGAGACCAACACAGGGTGTCAAAGTCATGGCCTCCAGCTAAATGCCACAAACTGCATGGTCATTCCATTGTGGAATATTAAGCACCCACATATTAACACATAGGTGGCAGCCACTTTAATACAGATGAGGTAATAGGGTATCTGGGGACTACGGTAGATAGTGATCTCTCCTTTGACAATCATATCTCCAAAGTAGTTAGGACATCCTTCTATGTAGGCCATCTGATTACTAAAGGGTTCCCATCTAGACATACTGAGGTTATAGTGCCCCTTTACTCATCACTCATCAGTCCCATCATAGAGTATAATAACCCATTTGGGTTGTACCTCAGAAGACACATCCAACAGCTGGAAGGTCCATGAATGTACCTCGCCAAGAGGATTACGGGCCTCAAACATATGTCCTATGAAGCCAGACTGAATAATCTCCTACTTTACTCAGTCGAATCTCGTTTACTCAGAGATGGTCTCTGCTGGCCAACAAAGCCATGTCGAACTCAGGTTTAATGGATATGTTCCACCTATGGGAATCCATGTCACAGTGAGCCACATGCTGTAGTGAGCTGAACCTTGCCACAACAATAACTGGAAGATGCTGGAGGGACGGATTCCTGTCACAGAAACTCCCCATACTTTGGAACAACATCCCTAATTACATTATACAGAGCCCCTCACTAACAGTCTTCAAGAGAAACCTTGAAGAGTGGATGGGGAACAGTAGATACATCCCAGGGTTCCCGCCATTGGCTCTGCTCCACAGAGGGACACTTAATGAATCAATGGGGTGGCAAAAGCTGACACATTTTGGCTAGGCTTATGAATGCCCTCAGGCAGTTAGCCAAGTACCTACCTATGAACCTATACATACAGTATCAGCACATGCTGATATCTTAATTTACTGTTCAGGTGTTGACTTACCTTGTACCAATAGCAGTTGTGTGTGCAATAGTTGAGGGCTGCCTATGTTGGATGCACACAGTAGACTGCCTATACATGACAATTTACAGGTAGTCTTGTGTGTGTGCCATCCATTTTTACTGTGTGTGCAGGTGGAGAAAGGTGTCATTCTCTAGGTACCTCCACTGTCAGTGTGTGTGCTATATGCTCCCTCCTTGCCAAGGCATGGGCATACTGGGCCCGCCTCCATCTACCTACTGGGGCTGGCTCAGGGTGTTCGTGGTCTGAGTACCTCTGTCCCTGTGGGGCCCTTGGCAATGGTGGTGGGCTGTGAGGGCCTTCACCATTCTGTCCCTGCTGCAGCTGTTTCCTCAGAATCATATTTTGTAGCATGGCATATACCATGAAGATGTGGGCACACGTGCCTGGAGAGTATTGCAAGGCTTTGCCAGATATGTCCAAGCAATTGAACCATGATTTAAGCATCCCAAACACATGCTCTTTGATTATTCTGGTTTGTGCATGTGCTTCATTATGGCATTCCTGCATGGGTGTGTGTGCATTTCTGATGGGAGTCATCATCCATGGTTCCAGTGCATAGCCAGCATCCCCCACCAGTTGGCCATATGGGATGTGTCCCCTGGCAAATACCTGATACAGCTGTGAGGCATGCTAGATGTGGGAGTTGTGATAGCTTCCAGGGCTGCCAGCACACACATCCATGATAATGCCCTGGGCATTGCACACGACCTGGCAGTTGATGGAGGAGTATCCCTTATGGTTTATGTAGTGCCTACCCTGCTCACTGGGTGGTGACTTGATATGTATGTGCGTGCAGTCTATTGCACCCAGTACCTCCAGGTATTCTGCCACATGGTGGAAGAGATGCATATTGCTGGCCCACTCCTCCTGCATTCGGGGGATGTATATGTGCTCATTGGCATGTGGTAACATGGCATCCAGGAGCTAGTGAAGTACACTGGATGCTGATGCCTGTGAGATCCCCATGATATCCCCAGCTGGCCTCTGAAAGGTACCTGTAGTTAGTATTTTCAGGCTTACGCATACCTTCATATCCACTGAGATGGGTTCCCTTCTGTTTGTTTTGGCTCTGAGGTGTGGCCGGCACAGCTCCACAAGTTTCTGTAGGGTGTCCCTGTCCACCCTGTAACGCTCTACTATCTCCAGATAACGTAGCCCCTGGTAGGTTACCCTGGGTCTGAACACTCTTCTCCTCCTCTTGTGCCTGAGGTGGTTGTATGCATCATCCTCCATACCACCTTCAGTCTCCAACACATGCTGGTGGATCAAAGCTATGGCAGCCCCTAACATGCACATACTAAAAGTTCCCCATCTGTATACACTAATGGTGCAGAGTGTATGGGAATACACAAGTGTGTGTGAGGTGCTTTCACACTTTATACTATTGTGCTATGGATGCTGCTGATGTCATTGGGTGTGTATCAGCAATTCCAGCTTCAGGGTATCTTAATTATGGATTTTACAGTGAGTACTGCAAGTGTGGGGCCTTTAGTGTGGAGTTATGCTTGCCTGCCTTGATTACTCTGTTTCCCTTTAATTCACTTTTAAACCTGGATCCCCTCCCATTATCAGGCATGCATCCACCTGCCGTCTTTCTTGTTTTGTACTTTTCCTACCTAGTCATGTGTTGAAAAATGTGTCTTGTAGCTGATATACTGCAAATCTGCTTTGTTCTGCTGTGACACTTTACTGTTTTCTTTGCAGTACAGCCCCTCCCCTTTCCTGTTCTGCAGGTAGCTCTTGCAGCCTTGTTAGCTGTTGTCAATGGCCCACTGTAGGTTCCTAGGTGTTGATTAGTCATTTGTACTCCAATTTCCCTGCTACAGCATTTCCTTATTTCTTTCCTATATCCTTCCTGTTCAGCTCTGGTGCGCACTGCGCAAACCCGTTTACTAGGTTTAAGCACGTTTTCTTCTCCGTTCATATGCATACTCAGTTACCTTGTGTACTCTTAGCTAAGCAAAGCTATAGCCAGATCAACACACCCCTATTCTGCAGCTTTGCTTAGCTACAGGCAAACTGGATTTGCAATGCTCCAATGTGCTTACAGCAAAGGTGACACACCCCTCTCTTGATGTCATCTTTATCTCAAGGGCACACCTCAGTGTTATAATACTATGCTGTGAGGTACATCCTTACACCAGCGGGGAATTTGTGATTCACTATTACTGCTCTCATTTGCATGGCATTGACTACTAATTCCTAGCTACCACACATAACACTGTCACAGCCCCTTAGCAACCCTTGCACCATGGTGTGGTGTAGCATACCTGCCATTCACTATTATGGGAAAATCTTGATATGTGTTACATTGCAGTTTTATTCTATATTTTGCTATTTTCCTTGCGATCCCGTTTGTGCGCCACTGCCCTGTGCTTCCACTTCGCGATAGTGCGAATATAAATATTAAATGTTAATTTTATATTTTGAACATTTGTTTTATGCCAATGGCTATATATTTAGTCATTGGCATATATTAACAATATAATACATGTGTTTGGTCAGCTGTCATGGCTCCGATTTTATGTTTGCAAAAATGTAAACCGTTTTTTTTACGGTTTACATTTCTGCATGCTTACACGATGCCTGCACCACTTCCTGGCTCTCTACATACCTTCATTTGCATGCTACACTGCTGCACATGGGCTAATTAGCATACAGGGCCCGGGAGCTGTGTGGGTGTAGCATACGCAGGTAGTGCATGTGGTAACAGCTCGTACCTGGATCGCTCGCCGGCCATATTTGGTGTTGGAATGCCGACGCTACGCCTTCACCTGGCGCAAGCTTCATGAATCCCAGGCCATGACTATTTAACATCACAGAAACAGTAGACAGCTCATACAATACAAGAAAGCAGCATGACTATTTAACAACACAGTAACAGTAGACAGTTGCCATGACACAGGTTATTTCCTCATATAACTATTAGTAGCACTCAATCAATATTGCACATGTAGATATTGCACATAATATGAGACTTAATTATTCTATTTGCACAGAATGTTATCTTACCTCCCGATTATTGCACAGCAGTGAGGAAAGAATTGGAATACATTGCTTGCTTGTTTATGTGTTTGCTTTTTCAAAAATGCAAAACAAAACTTTGTAATTTATTTATATATGCGTGAGTGTGTGTGTGTGTGTGTGTGTGTGTGTGTGTGTGTGTGTGTGTGTGTGTGTGTGTGTGTGTGTGTGTGTGTGTGTGTGTGTGTTTGTGTGTATTACTACATGGTATGGTTTTATTTAAATTAGTTTTTGAGGTAGCTATGTCCCTGACAGCCCTGATGTGGAACCTGGGAAGCAGTACCTCTCAAGTCTCCTCCCCTACTATCAAAAAATACTAATTCCAAAGCTGTATTTCTGCTGAGAGAGATACAGAAAGGATGAATATTTGGTGAGCCATCAAAACATGCTACTTACTTCACTACAAGTAAGTATAGTTATTTGGGGTATAGAGGAACAGCCCTCATATCAGGGGATATAGGAGGTATAGGCCCCTCAACAAAGCATGCCTTTTCTATTGATTTTCTCCTAAAATACCTTTCAGTTCACAATTTTAAATTGCTTGTTGGTGCTTTACCCAGGTCTAGTTTCCTTGTCTTGTGCCCATCATCTGTAGGGATAGGCTACCCCCCCACCACCATGAATTGGATTAAGTAGGTAGACTGAGCATGAATGACTGAATAAATGTCATATACTATGCATGTTATGTGTATCTGCTACTTTATTATTGCAAAAAGTGCTATCCTTTATTTAAACTACTGTATGCCTACCATTTTTTTTTCAATAATAAATATTTATTATTTTACCAATTTTCCATACAATAAAGAAAACAGCAAAGAAAAAGAAATACAAATAATACCCAAATTAAGCTAATAATACCCATACTACAAGCTATGTACATTATTTACATGAATGCTTTCATCCGTTAAACAAAATCAAGGAAGAAAAGAAAGGAGCATGTAATGACAAGATTCAAAAGATCTACTATGATTAGAATGCATTGTTCTTACCAACTTTCACACCAAGTATGTCCTGGGGTTGAGCTGAATTCGGTACATTAAGATAATATAATGCTGAAAATTAGTTCCCACACCTTCGGGTTATTAATATTCCTTTTATTATCCTTAATTAAAAGTTTATGTGCTAGAATATGTTTCATGGCTAAACCTTTAAAATTTTCCCACGAAGTTTGAAATGGAGTCAACCAATTTGCAGCTATATAAAGTTTCATTAATAAAAAAATATTCATAAGTATAATCATTTGGGTTCTATCCAAATTATTAGGAGGAATATGTAGAATCATGAATTCCCAAGAAAGTGTAGAATGTTGATATCCCATCTTTTGTAGTTGGATTTTTAAGGAATTCCAAAGTTTGTAAATACATTTACAGCTCCAGAACATGTGCAAGAGGTCCGGCTTTTGATCTTTACAGTATGGACATTTGGGCGAGTTTTTCGAGTTTAATTTATGCAAGCTAAGGCGTGTATAGTAGGCATTATTAAATATCATCAATTGTGTAAATATTATTTTTTGGAGAGAAACTGATTTTATTGTTAATTGCCTTTAGTATTTTATTATCTTCTATCAATGGTATTTTATCCTTCCAATATTTTGACAAAAGTATTTGGTTTTGGTATTTCAGCTCTTTTATCAGTTCACTTGTAGAGGTAATAAATTTGATATCTTGTCTAAGAGTTAACCATAAGTTTGAACAACTAGTTAACATTTCCTCATCAGTTTTAAAGTCTTTGAATTAATTTACAGAGAGATCCTTTAATTGTCTCAATATTATTAAGTAAGATTTAGGAAGATTCATCCCCTGCAACATATCATGAACTGAATGGTTAAGATATGGATATATCTCAAGTAAAGTTAGATTAATTATAAGTGGATATTTTTTAAGATCTATTAATTGGTTATTAATTTTCAAATTCGGGTTCTTATGAAAGGGTTGAAAAATCATCAAATGCTGTAAGAGATTTAATGACTGGAAAAGATTTTGTATTAGACTTGCATATACTGTAATATGCTCCATTACAGAAAATAATTTAAAAGTATCTTTACTTAAAAAAGCTAAGCTTTCGGGTTAATATTCAAACTTACAACGTGTTTATGATTCATAACCACCCATTTGGGTGACCATTTATTACTAGATATCTCATAGTAAGCTATTCTTAAAATTCTATTAGAATTTATTATTAAGTAATACATTTCAAAATTAGGTAGATCTAGGCCTCCTTTATTTTTCGGAGTCATCAGTTTATCATATGATATTCTAGTCTTCTTAGGTTCCAATATAAATTTAGCCAATTCCATGTGAATTTGTTTGAAAAATGTCCTGGGGATCAAAACTTGAGTAGCTCTAAAAATGTACAAAATTTTAAGTAACACATTCATTTTAATTATTGAAACTTTTGCCATTGTTGGCAATTTCAGATTATTCCATCTTCTTAAATCGGACAATATCTGATCCCAAAGCAACTTGACATTATTCACATAGAAATCTCTGTTATCTGTAGAAAAGATAACACCCAAGTACTTTATCTTATTCTCCAATTTAACTTGTCCTACCAATGGTAAAAGAGAAAAAGGTTTTGGTGTTTTCAAAGGAAGTAAGTTGGTTTTTTTAAGGTTTATCTTGTAGTTGGATACTTCAGCAAAATCTTCCACTGCTTTTAGTATTTTTTTAGTATCTGAAATTGGATTCATACAATAAATATTGAGGTCATCAGCAAAGGCAGTCATAGATATATTGGTGCCATAAACTATTGGGGCGTTACGGTATATATTTTGCTTAATATGTAAAAACAGTGGTTCTAAATATAGATTAAATAATATAGGGGATAAAGGACAGCCCTGACGAGTTCCGTTCTTAATTTGTATTCTTTTAGAAAAGTTTTTATTAATATATAAAGTTGTATATGGGTTATTATATAATATTTGTAATGTTAAAATAAATTCTTGAGGTATATTGAAGTATGATAAAAGATTGAACAGAAATTTCAAATTGACTCTATCAAATGCTTTTTGTGCATCAATGAGAGCATAAACATTAATATTTTTTGACAAGCATAGGAAATTAATGTATGTAGTGATAAGGTATTGTCAGTAGTTTGTCTGGCATTCATAAATCTGGCCTGTTCATTGGATATTATTAAGTCTATTACCTTCTTCAATCTATTAGCTAAGATAGATGTCAAAATTTTCATGTCAATATTTAAAAGAGAGATAGGTCTATAGTTATCCGGGTTATGCAAGTCAGTGTTTTCTTTGGGAATAAGAATTGTTCTGGATGCATTAAAGTGAGGATCACTAATTCCATTATTAATTATATAATTAAATATATGTGGAAGTATCTTGCCAAAGGAGTCACAAAAAGTTTTATAAAATTCTGTGGTCAATCCATCTGGACCTGGTGCTTTATGAGAGTTCAACTTTTTAATTGTATCTATTATTTCCCCAGAGGAAATTGGCTTAATTAAATCTATTTGAGAGTTATCATTAATTTTTGGAAAAATAATTTTTTGCAAAAAGTCATTATTAATCCTATTTGTGGAAGATTCCTGTCGATCACTGTAAAGCTGAGAATAAATCATTTCAAAAATACTCATAATATCTTCAGATTTTGTATATCTATTATTTTTAAACTGTATTTCAGTGATCTGAAAAGGTACTTTCGATTGATTAATGATTCTAGCTAATGCCCTTGAAGGTGTTTGAATATGATTAGCATATTCTGCCAACAATCTATGTTCATAAAATGACAACCTACTATTCTGGATCAAAAATAGCTCCTTTTGACATTTTAATAGTTCTTTTTCTGTTTGCTGGTTAAATTTCCTAAATAAATCCTGTTCTAATGACTTGATTTTGGTTTCCAGTCTTTGCATATCACTATTTTGAATTATTTTATAATAGGTAGCTTTTTGCAAAAAAATCCCTCTTACTTGTGCTTTGGTTGTTGCCCATTCAATATCGGATAAATGTTGTTATTTAGTTTAACTAATAGAAGATCAAGAACAGCCTGTGTTTCCTGAATTATATCCTCTTTATTTAATAAATTTGGATTTAGGGTCCAATTGTACCCTCTATGTGATAAGCTATTTTTGGGGTCTTTATTAAAATTTAAAGTAATTTTAGAATGATCTGATAAGTACCGAGCTTGTACGGTAACACTGGGATCTAGAATAATTAAACTTTCTGAAATCAAGAAAAAAATCTATTCTAGACCACATTTTGTGACATGTTGAATAGAATGTAAAGTTATTTGTATTAAACTCATTGCTTACGTAATTAAAAGGATCATACAAATTAAAGTCAGCTTTAAGTTCACTCAAAGCTATTACTGCTTGAGTATTAAATGACCTATGGACACTTGATTTATCCTGTTTAGGATCTTGATATGAATTCCAGTCCCCTCCTATAATTATGTAGTGATTATTATATTGATTCAAAATGGAATAAAGTGATAGTATAAAAAGGTGTTGATTGTTACATGGTGTATATATATATTAAGAAGTAAAATAGGTTTATCATAGTGATTAGATGACAGAATCACATAGCACCATCTTCCCTCCTTATCTACTTTAAAGTCTACAATTTTTTCTTGGTATTGGCTCTTTATAACTATCGCGACCCCCGCACTATTAGTTTTACCTTCTGAAGCTATGACCTCTCTGATCCATTTTTTTCCCTAATAACTGCTCACTGATCATTAGTCAAATGAGTTTCTTGGAGTAAAATAAAACATGCCCTAGCCTGCAAAAATAAATGAAGAAACAGTTTCCTCTTTTTCAAGTTCTGGAGCCCTTTCATATTCCATGAATCTATTTCCCACATAGTACAACCTTTAATTGATTCAAATATGGTTTACTTTGGAAAAAACAGAATAGATTCAAATATTTTTTCAAAAGATATACTTTCTGGAAGCATTGTTGAAATCCCGTCCCACACCAGTGCCTACCCACTAAACCTCTGGACCAGGACATACATAGATTTTCCACATTGTTAAACATTGTAAGGATTAATAACATTACTAAATAAATGTTCTTTAGATTAAAATATATTACCACTATATCATGCAAAAAACCTATGACTACTACCACTAAATCTGCAAAGCCTAACCTAAACATTCCCTATTAAATACTGCTGAACATCTACATCTCTTGTTTTATCAATTTCGGAAATTATGTTGAGGAAAAAAGTATTAACAACATAAATTATTCTTATCATTCCTCTCCAAACACTTCAAATATCTAACGATGATAATAATAAGTTGTGTCCCATTAAAAACATTCCGTGAGTAGGAAAACTGATACTTTCCTGTAATATATACATCATACATCTTTAGAATAACTAAAAGACAATTTTCCAAAACCCCATGAAGTCAAAACATGAGACACTAAACCATAATATAGATTACAGTAATTGTTTGTAGACAATCTATACTGTATGTACTATTGTAAACAAATACGCTTCAGCATTTACTCTGTATGGTGGTTTCATATGCACTGTTATGCAAAGGAGGCTAGATCAAATAAGTAAGGAAAAAAAAAAGAGTAGAAGTTAATCTAGCGAATGGGAATAACATGTTAGTATAGTCATGACTGGAAAATAGGTTGAAAAGTTCATGAAATTGTTATGAAAAGTAAAGTACTGAGCCATAATGTCATTTAAAAGCTACATTGAATAATTGCTCATTTGTATTATTCTTGCATATAATTTTCCCTTTAGATCTTACATGCACAGTTTGTTTTAATTTTCAGTGAGTGACTGGACACACATTTTCCTAAGAAATTCCTTAATGTTAGCAATGTCCTGTTTTAAAATGCATTCTCTTTTGTTTGTTCCATGTGGAGAAAACACACAGTGAATCAAATGTCATTTAGTTAACTAAAATCTGAGAGCTTAAACAAACACAAGGGATCTCAGAGTAGTCAGCAATTGTCAAAACAGCAATAACCACAGCAATTAAAACAAAATCATAGTCTTTTGTGTTATGACATCAAACTTGACCACTCACTAACTGTATATGAACTTTATATTAGCACTAGAGTTAAAGCTATATATGCTCTCACCACACTATTAAATAAGCACACCAATTCCAAATATACTTGGATACCTAAATAATTAAATGTATTATATAAAACAGTTCAGTGTTTCCTATGTGTTTAAAATATAACCACTTGTGCTATAATAGTCAGTTTACGTTCTTCCACACAGGTTTTCCAGTTTCCCAAGTCTGAGAAACTGCCGTCGAGTTCGCGACGAGGGACCCTTTAAACGAGCGGACTTCCGGATGCGCCACTTCAAAACCAGCCCTAGGACAACAAAAGAAGCATTTCCTGTAACTTCATGATGAGGAAGAGTTCGTGGGAGCCATAAAAACTCGTGAATGGTTCACAAACGATCCAGCGATGAAAAACAAGTCCTTATCAGATTAGAAAGAGGCCTGCAGAACCAAAACTTTAAACAAAGGATTCAGAAGCCTCGGATTAAAGCAAAACATGAATCCGACCTCTATTGTTGTAGCATCCCAATGGAAGGCCATATTAGCTCTTTGAAGCAGGCAAGGCTTTAAATATCTTCAAACAGGTAGATTTTGCTTCTTTTTTTTGTGGAAACTGAATATTTATATCCCTCGACTGTAAACATTAGTATATTGGGATACTTCATTTGAAATTTAATCTGTTTTTCAATAAGAAATTTACAGTAAGCAGATAAAGCTTGCCTAGCTTGTCTTATTTGAAGGGGTAAATCATGAGCCACAGAAACTTCATTGTTATTCCACATAATATAACCTCCGTTCGTTTTAACAGCCATTATTATTTTATTAACATCTTGGTAATTAAGAATTTTGACATAGACTGGTCTTGATATATTTGATGCCTGCATTTCTCTCAAAGATCTATGAGCTCTTTCTATTATTATTTGTTTAGCTATGTCAGAGTCATTAAACAATATTGTAAAAATTTGTATAATGGAAGGAATTAAATCATTGTATTGAATATTTTCAGGTATCCCTCTGATAATTATATTATTTCTTATTTTATCTTCATTTTCAGATATTCTGGCTTCAGTTCTGTCCATTCTTTCTAGAATTTGACTACATGAAATGCCAAAAGATTGTACCTGCTTAGATAGTTCTTCCAAAGCTTCCTGAATAGGTAACAAAGCAGATTTGATATCCTCCATGTCTGCTAGCTGGTCTGGTTTATTTTTATTCCCTGCTTTGGAAAGCTCCTGTTGTTTAATGATTTTCTGCCTTTTCGAAGTTAAGTCCTTTTCTGGTGATTGCAGTTCAGACAGTTTAGTTTTTGTTGTTGTTGTCTCCATATTTTTATCTTGTTTTGACATTGTAAATCAGTATTGTCCTTCACTGTAGCTTGATAATAAATAGGCCAAGTTTGTTATTCAGACAGATCCTTTGTTTGGCACTTTCTTCAGAGTCAGTTAATCAGGTCTAATCCTGTTTAATTCTTTGATTTTCCCAGACTCAATCACCTCTCCTCAGATACTTGAATGGAGCAGATTTAGTTTTTCAAAAGATTGTTGTTAAATGACTCATAGTATAGCTTCAGGGTTAGATGTTCCTCAGGATATTTGCAGAGCTGTAGATTTGCAGTGTTCACAGAATGGCAGCCATCTTTGAATCCCTGTATGCCTACCATTTTAATGTTTGTTATAAGATAGACAGTAAGGGTTGTAAAACTTATTTCTAAGTGCATTGACTTCTAACAATATAATTTTTTTTTACACATGAGCTGCCTTTTATATGAGAGTTATGTCACTTTGGTATAATATATTATGAAATTGTGAATGAAACCTGGTTGTTGTCTAAATTACAAGAATTTATCTCTTCTAAATTGCACATTTCAGAATCCTGAGTTCTACTTTGCTTAATTAAAACCTACCTGTTATGCTTTTTAGTATATCAAGGGAGAGTTTTTCATTGTTGCCTTTTTGATTTTTATAGTTCTGTAAGGTTCCTGACATTTGATTACATCATACTCATTGTTAAGTGACACACCTGTCCAGATAACACCACTGAACTCATTAAGTCATGTACCTAACCAGAAAACACCACCAAACTTATTGTCACACACCTAACCAGATAACACTACCAAACTCATTAAGTCACACACCTAGCCAGATACCACCAAACTCATTAAGTCATGTAACTAACCAGATAACACCAGCAAACTCATTAAGTCACGTACCTAACCAGATAACACCACCAAACTCATTAAGTCACCTACCTAACCAGATAACACCACCAAACTCATTAAGTCATGCACCTAACCAGATAACACCACCAAACGCATTAAGTCACGTACGTACCTAACCAGCTAACACCAACAAACTCAATAAGTCATGTACCTAACCAGATAACACCACCAAAGTCATTAAGCCACGTACCTAACCAGATAACACCACCAAACTCATTGTCACGCATCTAACCACCAAACTCATTACTGTAAGTCACGTACCTAACCAGATAACACCACCAAA
Organism: Protopterus annectens; assembly: GCF_019279795.1. NCBI lineage: Eukaryota > Metazoa > Chordata > Ceratodontiformes > Protopteridae > Protopterus > Protopterus annectens. The sequence continues at coordinate 308,317,462 of NC_056746.1, read as the reverse complement.
CTCATTGTCACCTACCTAACCAGATAACACCACCAAACTCATTAAGTCATGTACCTAACCAGATAACATCACCAAACTCATTAAGTCATGGACCTAACCAGATAACACCATCAAACTGATTAAGTTATGTACCTAAACAGATAACACCACCAAAATCATTAAGTCACACACCTATCCAGATAACACCACCAAACTCATTGTCACGTACCTAACCAGATAACACCACCAAACTCATTAAGTCATGTACCTAACCAGATAACACCACCAAACTCATCAAGTCACATACTTAACCAGAGAATACCATCAAACTCATTAAATCACATACCTAATCACATAACACCACCAAACTCATTAAGCCATGTACCTAACCAGATAACACCACCAAACAGATTAAATCACATACCTAACCAGATAACACTACCAAATATGTCTGCAGTTTTAAAGCTGAGCATAAAAAGTATGTATTTTTCTTGATTTATGAAGCAGAGGAGATTTTATGACAGTAACATATTGCCCCCTCACTGATATAAGTCAAATGCAAATAATTGTAGGAAATGAATACATTAATTTAATGTGAATTGTAGCAAAGTTGCTTTTTACAAATTGTGAGTCAATTAAAAAAATAATAAGGGAATGGTCTTATTCTAATTCATGAATGTTACAAATACCAGCTTTTTTTTTTAGAGAAGTGGAGATGATTTAGGAGTTAATTCTATATGCTCTACTTTAATAAATAATGTAGCAAATTATTTTGAAAATGGAAACATATTTCAGATTCTGATCCATCACATCCTTGAGATTTGCCTTTAGGCAGTTTTGAAGAGATGAATTTATAGTTCTGAGACCTTTTTAAACAACACTGAGACTGTGATAAGGAAACATGGGAACATTATGACCTTGAACAAAAAATAGATCTTTTGTGGATGTTCTGCAACTACATGTAGGAATTCACTGTAGTTAGCAAATTCTGCCAAAACTTAAATGGCGGTTACTATTAATTCTTGATTGTGTCTCTGTTCACTGAGTTTCCCTCACCAAGTGTCCGACTGTTCTAATTGTGAATGCAACAAGTCTGCTGAGTACTGTTTCATTCAGCAATGTGATAGATAAGGGAGGAACAGTTCTATTACAGAGATTATAATTCTCCTCAAGGGGATTAAGCTTTCCTCCTTTGTTCTTGTTAGAACGACCTCAGAGTAGTTATGTATGAGTAGCAGGGTATGTGGGGGTTGAGGTTCGGAGTTATTTTTCAGTTTTTCCTAGCTGTTGCCTGGTTTAATAAGGTGAAATGTGGTATCTTTGATAAGTTAAACTCCATGAATTCATGCTTACTGAACTTACTATCACAGTTACAGACCATCTTGGATTTAAGCACATTAAACAACATGAGTTCTAATCTGAATTCTAGTCAGGAAATTCCAATCATTAACCATTTCCTCTTGTTTTCCAAATAATACCAATAAATAAATAAAACAAGAAATCCTCCAGATTTCATTATGCCTGGTACTCCTGTTATCCTGCCTGTCCCATGACTGAGCTGCATCATAGTTTCTCCATGCTGGTCTGATCTCAGAAACCTCCAGATTTCATTATATCTGGTACTCCTGTTATCCTGCCTGTCCAATGACTGAGCTGCATCATAGTTTCTCCATGCTGGTCTGATCTCAGAAACCTCCAGATTTCATTATGCCTGGTACTCCTGTTATCCTGTCTGTCCCATGACTGAGATGCATCATAGTTTCTCCATGCTGGTCTGATCTCAGAAACCTCCGGATTTCATTATGCCTGGTACTCCTGTTATCCTGCCTGTCCCATGACTGAGCTGCATCATAGTTTCTCCATGCTGGTCTGATCTCAGAAACCTCCAGATTTCATTATGCCTGGCACTCCTGTTATCCTGCCTGTCCCATGACTGAGCTGCATCATAGTTTCTCCATGCTGGTCTTATCTCAGAAACCTCCAGATTTCTTTGTGCAGATGGTAAGCCCTAGCACCACTGATAGAGCTGAAATTCTACAGGAGTTGCACAAAGGTAACTGACTTTAACAGTAGAAGCCAATGCCAACAACAATACCTGACTTCAGGGGTAGAAGCCAGTGCCAACAACGGCGACTGTCTGACTTCAGGGGTAGAAGCCAGTGCCAACAGCAATGACTGTCTGACTTCAGCAGTAGAAGCCGGTGCCAACAACGGTGACTGTCTGACTGTAGAAGCCAGTGCCAACAACGGTGACTGACTGTAGAAGCCAGTGCCAACAACAATGACTGACTTCAGCAGTAGAAGCTAATGCCACCAATGACTGCCTGACTTTAACAGTAGCAGCCAGTGCCAACAACAATACCTGACTTCACGGGTAGAAGCCAGTGCCAACAGCAATGACTGCCTGACTTCAGCAGTAGAAACCAATGCCAACAACAATGACTGTGTAACTTCAGCAGTAGAAACCAATGCCAACAAAAGTTAGACCACAAGGAGTCTGCCCTCAGCTCTTAATCTGACTCATTTACAGCTATTTAAATGCAACATCACTGTTTACACCATCAAATGCTGACCTGCAGGTTTTCAAAGAAATGCTATAGGAGTGATCAGAAGATTTTTAGGCCTGGCTAAGAGGAAGAACATGAAACTCTGAAAATGAAGACAGATAACACTGCACACTGTTGTTTATTAACATATTTGTTGAATGATAAGTCCCTAGTGTTACAGCTGTTTAGCTGGATTGCAACCAGTATGGATTTGGTCCTAAGCCACCTAATATAAAACTGTATTCTAGTCAACATGACTAGAAAGCAGGAACTGTAGAATAGCTAGTATACAACAAACAAAGACTAGGATCCAAACACAGTAAAGCACAATAAAAAAAGTTTATTAAAACCTCTAGCGCCTCGGTGAAAGCCTTCAAAGGAGAATACAAATCAAAACCCCCTTACTTCTATATATATAACACAAACAATTAAGTAATTAGTAGTGACATTCTTAGTCGTGCTTTGCTGGCAAAATTAGGCTGTACTGAATGCCTGCGCTGCCCTGCTACTAAACCTTCCTGTTGGAGGATCCATATCTTCATGGAAAACAAACTGGAGCTGACACTTGCCATAAGAAAAACTGCCTTATTTCCTATTTATTATCATTTTCTGGAAAAATGGAATGAAGTTATTTCTCCTTTAGCTTATTGTGTCCTAAATGCTGTTGCAGCAGTGCTGAAAGATGTTATTGGATACCATTGCAGCTGAAGCTTCCCTTTCCAGTCTGCAGTGGTGGTGGTGGGGTGCATTTGGGGGTGAAAGACTTTAATGGATATTAATGCACCAGTTGTTTTCTTCCTTCTGGGGTGGTGAGTGTTCTGTCACAGGACATAGAAAATAATTCAGTTTCCCTCAGGTGGCTCCAGTATGAGCCTCTTACCCTTGGGGGTGTCATAGTTTAACTTATTTATGGATTCAGCTACATTTTTATAGCATATAAAAGTTATGTGCTTTGATATTTTCATACAGTTATGTCAGAGATGATGAAAGGGAGATGACATTTCTGACTGTTTTTTTTAAGTGCCAGTAGGAACTGTAGTGTGGTGGAACGATGCATTAATTACTGCCTCACCACACTTGATTCTCTGGTTCATTTTTTAGCTGAGGTACGTTCTGTGCACTGCCTGCATGTTCTCCCTATGTTAGTGTGTTTTTTTACCAGGTGGTCTGGTTTCCTTCCATATATGACAGGCATGCTTGAGGTTAATTGTTAATTCTTCAAATTAACCATAGTTGTGTATGTGGTGTGTGCGTATATGTTCAGTTTATACTGAACTGACATCTCATTCAGTGCCAGGATTAATTCTTTGCCTTATACCCGTTATGAGTGTTAGGATAGGCTCCAATTCCTTGCAAACCTGAATATAATAAAGCAGGCACGAGGGATTTTTTGAATGAATGAATGAATGAATGAATGAAACAAAAGCTGCAATAGGTAGTTGTGATTAGTTAAAGTGCACATCTACTTGTCTAATACATTTGCAGGATTATGGGTATTCCCTCAAGACTAGGTTGTACTAGTTTGCTACAAGGACTCATTTAAATTCCCTTAATTGTTGTCCTTTGTGTGATTAAAGGAATTTATTTGTAGGCCCTAGTCAGACTGCAGTATGACAGTTTCCAGCTTTACTCAAGGCTCACAATAATAGTCTAGGTTGATAGACAGAGAGCTGAGTCCCTAGGCCATTCCTCCTCATATGTAATAAGTAAATGGGTGGGGGGTTGGGGGAGTGTTTACTCTGAGATGTTGCACCTTATGGAAGCCTGCACTCCATATATCCCTGCTACTCGCAGGGCCAAGCAGTAAGGACTGGTGAAAGAATATAAGGATCTTATACGGTTAGCAGAAGGAAGGCAGCTGGAAAAAGTCTTCATTTTTATTGTTTCCCTTTTAGTGCTAAATGTGAGTTATATTTCCAATTTTAAAACTTTATTTGTTTTTGTAGGTACATTTTTTGTTCCTGGTTCTCTAGTTAACTATCAGACATTCCCTTGATAGTCCAGTTGGCCTCATCATTCTGCTTGGAGGTGACAGCCCTACATTCATTCCTTCTTGCTAGTACTGAGGGTTAGGTGGTGGTGTCATCTAAATGAGGGAATTGGGGGAAGATTTAGTTTGGCCTTAGCAGTTCCTGTTTTGTGTATGCTTGCATCATCCCAGAGATGATGTGCAGTCATGCACTGAGCATTCAGGAGAGTGTGTTTCCCCTCTTCCATGAGAAATGCAGCATCTGGTGCCATGATCGCTTGAAGACCCATACCTCTGTGATTCCTGGTCTCCACCAAGGACTTTATAGTGGAGTCCACACTATGGACATATCCCCTCTTCCTTTGCACTAGAGAGAGGTGGCCAGGAACTACCTTATCATTCATCTTTCTCCATGTCAGGCTCCCCCAGACCAGTACCTGGGTCATCTGAGTGCTGGACAAGACCTCAGCCATCTATATCAATCCAGCTGGCATGGACCAGACTTACGTGGGGGAATCATGCTGACTGATTTGGTATATCTGCAGTTGCAGTTGCAGGGGGGATGTAGTGGTTGACATATGGGGCTAACCTGCAGACAGGTGATTATCCTGGCTGTGTTAGATCAAAAGTGTGTTACTGATGATATAGGGGCGTACTAGTCTACATATAGGCATATTTCATTCAGGTAACTGTTTATCTATACTAATTTCTGTTAATGAGACTTCGGGGCTGTTTATACCAGATCATTTTGACATTCAGCACATGAGATGGTTATTCAGAACCTTGGTTGTTTGTGAAATATAGTTTGCCCCCCCATCCCCATGCAGAAGAAGCCATAACAAATGAGTAATTTGGTAAGGACTGACTGATTCAGAGTGTGTTCACTGTTTTCATTTCACTTAGCTGATACTGCACGCTTTTATTTCTTGGGTGTCAAAGCAATGCACACCTACAGTGCTTTGGAAACTGGGACAGCAGAGTGCACCTAAGATGTTTTCTTAGCTTGTCTAGTGGGTTACTGAAGAGAAGCTGAAGCTGAGTGAGCAGGGAAGTAGCCTGATGATGGCCAGGCTGTGGTACATGTGGTGTGAGCCCCTATTCCGTTTTCTTCCTCATTAGCGACCAGGTTATCCAACATTTGGAACCTTTGAGAACATAACTGCTTCTCATGGGATGTAAATCTGTGTATTTTCCTTATTTTCTTGTTGCTTAGATGGGTTCACACTTTTTGCTTTCTATCTCCACTATAATTTTTATTGTTCTTTGCTGCATTCCAGATACTCTTGGGACCTGTAATCAGACAAAATGTGCATAACAATCTTTAGTGCTTAACAACACAAACAAAAATATCTACCTCACATCACTAACAGTGTAAACATCCCACTACTAAAAATATTGAACAAATATACAAAAGAAACAGAGGTTAATCACCATGTATAGAAAACACATAATATAGTATTAACTGTAGTAAGCACTTTTGTCCCATAACAAACTAAATGTGACTGTATCAGACTATAGTTTGTAAGACAGATACATTTAAATTATTGATTAATGTGTCACATGACAAATAACATAAGTAAAATTCCAAGAACCCACGACAAGACAACCAGAAGTTTTCCAATTCCACATGTGACAAGAAGGACCACTGAGAACCATTGATGTATGTTCCAAAATTATTTAATCTAATACTTAGCGCTTTCGTCAGAATAATAAGCAGACTTTTTCAGTGCATATAGACACATACAAACACAGGTTTAAATAAACCCATTAAGTAATCAGGTGACTCCACACACCCACAAAATTAAAGTGCAAAAAAAATTTACATTTAAAAACCTAACAAATAGAATTGAAAAATGTAAAAAAAAAAAAAAAATATATATATATATATATATATATATATACACTGATGTAAACATTTTCACACAAACCTTTGTATTCAAACTTGATAAGACTTCAGTCTTAAAACACAACCAATGGAGATGTGTTCATTAAGTCTAGGGGGTGGAGTTGGCATTTAACCTGAGTTGCCAAAGCAGCTCACATTGCTCCAATATATCCTCCCAAGGGCCTCCTCTAGGGTTTTTCAAGACTTGCTATTTGGGCACAATTTGGGCCAGTACACTAATATTTTGCTCAAACTGATAGAGACATTTCTGTTCTCCACAAAAAGAAGGAAAACAAAATTCTCTGAGACAAAAAAGAATACCTAAAGGGTTTTGCTTATCTGAACCCCCACCGAGTGCAAAGGGGGGAGATGCCAATAAGCAAGCGGGTTACTATGCCAACGAGCCTGAACAGCAGGATGATTCAAACAGCCCTGTCCCTCCAAAAAAACAGGCCAGTATGGAGATCCAAGAGACTGTTAAACAGAGCCAATCAACAGGTGAATCCAACAGCAGGGAGGAGGAATCAACAAGTGTACAATGGCAGCCATCAGAAATACAGGAGGAATTACCACAGGCAGAGAGAGTCTTAAACTTTAATGACACTTATGGTATTGACACAGACTTTCATATTGACAGTCTGCTTGAGAGTCCAGATGGACCGCAAGTTGTTTTCAACAAAAAGGTGACTTCCATGCTTACAGTTTTACAGATAATGAGTATGGTATTGAACATGTGGAATTATTAAGCAAAGGGCTTTCGTTTGTGCCCATGGAACATATTTGGATTGACAGAATATTGCTTGATTTTAAAATGTACTTCAGGAAATTGAACTTTAATTTTTGATGCTGTCAAAGAGAAATGTTTGTTTGAATCTGTGTATAGAAGTAATATCTTTAACCTCATACTTTCTGCTCTGTTATTATTTTTTGAAAAGTTAGTGGAATTTGATTTAAGAGCTCTGGCCTCTGGGACTTTTAAAAAACAACATGAACATAACCTTACAAAAGGTGAATACAATTTGTCGGTTAAACTAGCAAAGGATAAAAGGGTTAGAGTTATGAAGCCAGACAAGGGTGGGGGGGTTGTTATCATGAACTGGGAAGACTATGCTAGCCATATGCATTGTTATATCCTGAATGGTGAATTCTATGAGGAAACATCTTTGAACTACATAAATTTGTCCTATAAAACAATTGATTACCTCATTAAAAATCTTTTTGATTAAGGACAGATTAATATAGTAATGCATGACTTTTTTAGGTTAAGTTCCCTATGGTTCCACTGGTGTTTGGCATTCCACAGATGCATAAGAACTTGATCGACCCCCCCCCCCCCATGAGGCCCATTGTCAATGCTAGCTGCACAAAAACTCATCCATTGGCAAAGTATGTTGTCATAAAACTAAAAGATGTCGTTAACAGTTGTTCTTATTTATGTAGAGACTCCTGGGATTTTTTGATAAAGATAAGAGAGCTTCCATATACAGACAAATTGGTGTTTTTGACAATAGATGTAGTAAAATTATTTAATGTTGTTCCCCATAATGTGGGGTTGGCTAGGTTCAATGATTTTTTGTGTGGATCCAATTGCTTTGACCAGGACAACATTTACACCTTGAATGTCTGTATGGAACTCATGTTGAAAAATAACTCTGTGTTTTTCGAAGGACAATACTTCCAACAAGTAAAAGGCATTGCAATGGGGGCCTCCTGTGCCCCTATTTTTGCTAATATTTACAATGGGAAAATAATTTTTTATTTAATAAATTTAAGACGGTCCCCTAGAGAATGTATACCCGGTAAATGGATGACATCTGTATTGGCCGGGATGGGAATACATCTGGCATTATTCCCTTTATAGAGTTTTTGAATTCTACTACACCTTTCTTGAAATTCACCTATAGCGTTAGCCCGGAGTCCATTAATTATTTGGATGTCACCATAGTTAAGGATGTAGTAACACAATCTAGTCAAAGTACCATATACAGAAAACCAACTTATTGTAATAGTTTAATACACTATCAAAGTAATTATCCTGCTTCCCAAAAAACAGGAATTATTAAGGGCCAATTTATTCGGCTAGCTAGGATGGTTTCAGACAGTATCTTATTTGACAGAGAAAGTGAAGTTCTGGCAAGCATGTTTAGTGCCAGAGGTTACCCTTAACAAGTTATTAATAAAATAGAATTGATATCAAGGAAATAAGGGAAAGTGGTTCTATTGTACCCCTCATCAAATTTAACATTGGGTCAATAGAATACCTAAGTAAACTAGGGAAGCCCCCTGGGAAAGATTTTTCTACATGTTTTGTTATGCAACACTATGTAGAAGACAGTGATATTAGGAACATACAAACATTTGTGTATCTTTTTCTTTATTTAAAGTTGTTGCAGATAAAGTGGGGGACATACCAGTTTTTGTTTATAAAAAAGGGAGAACTGTAAAAAATTATTTGGAATCTCAGGTTGGGTAGTCTGTTATTCACTCTAATAAAAAATCACGCACTAGGAGTTGTGGTTCTTGTGCCCTGTGTAGACGCATCCTGACAGCGGATTATGTGCATGTCAATGATTTTTCTTGTAAAGCCACTTTTGCTTGTAACTGGAACTCTATAGGAGTGATCTATTTGGCTTGCTGCCAAAAGTGTACCAGTTTCTATGTGGGAAAAACTCAGGGGATATTAAAGGAAAGAATATATGAGCATTCTCTTGAAAGCAGAAAGAAAAAGGAAACTAATTTCTTGGCCAATCATGTGAGCGAACATCCATCTCACTGTTTTTTATTTTTTGGATTGGATTGTGTCTTGAAAAACCCTACGGGAGGCCCTTGGGAGGATACACTGGAGCAACTTGAGTTGCTTTGGCAACTCAGGTTAAATGCCAACTCCATCTCCTGGACTTAATGAACACATCTCCATTGGTTGTGTTTTAAGATTGAAGTCTTATCAAGGTTGAATACAAAGGTTTGTGTGAAAATGTTTATGTAATTGTATGTATATGTATATATATATATATATATATATATATATATATATATATATTTTTTTTTTTTTTGATTTTTTTACATTTTTCAATTCTGTTTGTTAGCTATTTAAATGTAAATATTTTTTACACTTTAATTTTGTGGGTGTGTGGAATCACATGAATAATTAATGGGTTTATTTAAACCTATGTTTGTATGTGTCTGTATGTCTGTATAGTCTGACGAAGTCTGTTTATTATTCTGAGGAAAGCGCTGAGTATTGGATTAAATAATTTTGGAACATGCATTATTGGCTCTCAGTGGTCCTTCTTGTTACCTGTGGAATAAGTAAAATTCCACTGTTCTTAAATACACACACAAGATCAACAAATACCACACTGCTAAGAAAATGTATAAAATAAAAAATAATAAAATGAAATGAACCAATAAGAAGACAATTTACTGGTGTAAACATTTTGTTCCTTTAAATTTAAACCATACCTAAAATGTATAAAGCCATTAATTGCAGATGCAGTACAAGCATCAAAGAAACGTATTTGCTGCTGTACTTTTTAAGCTTTAGTAAGTTTTCCTTTCACCTTCTCTTTCATTATCTGTTTGGTTATCAAACACACACACACGCACGCACGCACGCACACACACACGCGCACACACACACACACACACACACACACACACGCACGCACGCACGCACACACACACACACACACACACGCACACACACACGCACGCACGCACACACACACACACACACACACGCACGCACGCACACACACACACACACACACGCACGCACGCACGCACACACACACACACACACACACACACACGCACGCACGCACGCACACACACACACACACACACACACACACACACACACACTTTTTTGTAAGTTGCACAATACATCACAAGCCTATCAAGTACATTAGTTAAATTCTTAGCCCAAATAGTACACATATCTTCCTATATTTTGGTGTAGAGCTTCCTAGTGGTCTTTCCTGCATAAAAGACCTCACACTTTGAACAAACAGCCAGAAAAAAATATGATTTCAGATGATTATTTAAATGCCTGTATTGGTCCACCTGGTCAATGGAACATTATAATGTGGAATGTTTGCTATATAATGCACTAGTTCTAGTTCTCACATGTAATAGTATCAACTATTAAACCTATTAATAACCTGGCTATCATTCCTAAAAAGGCTGTTAAAGATCTTAGCTGTGTTATTCACAAGTAGGGGCTTTTCAGCCTCCTGAATGGTTGTATTATTTAAGATATCTAAGGTATAGGTCAGAGCCATAGCCAACTTCTATGGTCTTGACTGCTTGTTCACCCTCTCCTGGATCTCTGTACTGCATATCTTTCATGGCACCTCCCAAATAACTTTGTCCATTACATTAGAAATTATTCCCTGAAGGCAAATTCTAAATGCAAACCTATTTTGCATTTGTTGAGTACAGTCCTGGACGTATTTTTCCCAGGAGGTAGTTTGTTAATATTATGGCACTGCCAAGTTATATTCCGTGTGTATGTGTACAATTATGGGGTTGATGATTCTTTTTGTCACTTTAGAATAGTGTAATATGGCATTACTATCTACGTTCTTGGAACTATTACAAGTACCCAAGTAATTACCATTACCAAAATATAAACCAATGCACAGAAGGTTAATTACATATTATATGGAAGCAAAACAGTCACTATGTAAAACTAACTGGAGTGAGGTGTTCAGCGGAAAAACTGCAGATGGAATGTGAAAAGTTTTGAAAGAGAAATTGGTTGAGTGCAAACAATAAAAAAAAATGTTTAACATCAGGATCTAGGCATACAACGCCAGGGGGTTATATTTCCATAAGACAATATATCTGAGGTGAGAGACAAAAACATATAAGAAATGGAAGAGAGGTCGAACTACAACTTTGAAAACTGAAATAAACAAGCTGGAGAAACAGATTAAGCATAGTATGAGACAAGATCAAGAAAATTTTGAAGAAAATTTATATAAATATACTGAGCACAATAGGAAATCTTTTTATAGATATATAAGATGTGGAAGAAGTAAAGACATATAAATGGATAAACTGTGTGCAGATTCTAAAATTTATTCTCAGATACAACAAATTATATATATATATATTTACAAAATCTTATGCAAAACAGTTTGGCTGCATAAAAGGTGTGATAAGTTGTCCTAGTGACATCCAGGTAACCCCAGATACTGGAATCAAATTAGATTATATTGGAAAAGACCTGCGCAAACTGGATCCAAACAACGCACAGGGAGGAGACAGAATTAGTAATAATGACCTGAGAACACTTCAGCAAGAACTTACGGTACCATTATATCTATTTTTCACTAGGTCATACAAATGTGGGGAGATTCCTCAAGACTGGAGTCATGCGCTTATTAAACCTGTCTTTAAGGGAAAGGGGAGTAGGACAAACCCAGAGTCATATAGACCCTTAAGTCTATTTTCATGTTGTGGAAAAATAATGGAGAAGGTAATATTGGATAAGTTACTGTCAGAATTGGATAGGTTAGGACTTGAAACCATATATCAGCATGCATATGTTGAAACTAGATCTATTACCACCTGTAACATGATGTTCTATAACAATATAGTAAAAGCTATGAATGAAAAAATTGTGCTGTGATGTAATTTATACAGAGTTAACTTCATCATTTGACAGGGTCATACACAAAGCACTGATCCATAAATTAGTACAACTAGGTATAGATGTACTCTTGATAAGATGGATAGCCGCATGGCTTACAAATAGGACATGGCAAGTATCGTACACCAACTGGACAGGTGAAATCCTTGGTTACATTCATGGTGTCCCACAGGGCTCTGTCCTTGGCCCTTACTTGTTTAGATTGTATCTTTCAGACCTAACTTTTTCATCTGAGATGTTCTACAGTCTGTAGGCAGATGACCTGAAATTGGGTAAACTGATTATATGTGTTACAGATAAGGCATGTCTGCAAAATAACTTGACTAAATTCACCATTTGGGCACAGGAGAATCTTCTTCTTTTGGCTGCTCCCGTCAAGGGTCACCACAGCAGATCAACTGTTTCCATTTCTTCCTGTCTTCTGCATCTTGCTGTGTGACACCAACCACCTGCATATCCTCTCTCACCACATCCATAAACCTTATCTTAGGCCTTCCTCTTTTCCTGTTACCTGGCAGCTTCATCCTTAGCATCTTTTTCCCAATATATTCTGCATCCCTCCTCAGCACATGTCCAAACCAATGTAATCTTGCCTCTCTGGCTTTGTCTCCAAACCTTCCAACCTGGGCTGACCCTCTAATATACTTATTCCTAATCCTGTCCATCCTCGTCACACCCAGTGCAAATCTTAACATCTTCAACTCTGCCACGTCAAGCTCTGACTCCTGCCTTTTTGTCAATGCAACTGTCTCCAACCCATATAACATAGCTAGTCTCACTACCCTCTTGTAGACCTTCCCTTTCCCTCTTACTGGAACTCGTCTGTCACAAATCACTCCTGACACTCTTCTACAGCCACTCCATCCTGCCTGTACTCTCTTCTTCACCTCTCTTCCACACTCACCATTACTCTGAACTGTTGATCCTCCCAAGTATTTAAACTCATCCACCTTCGCCACCTCTACTCCCTGCATCCTCACCATTCTTCTATCCTCTATCTCATTCACACACATATATTCTGTCTTTGTCCTGCTGACCTTAATTCCTCTTCTCTCTAGAGCATATCTCCACCTCTCCAGGGTCTCCTCCACCTGTTCCCTACTCTCACTACAGATCACAATGTCATCTGCAAACATCATAGTCCACGGAGACTCCTGTCTGATCTCGTCTGTCAACCTGTCCATCCCCATTACAAATAAGAAAGGGCTCAGAGCTGAACCTTGATATAATCCCATCTCCACCTTAAATGCATTTGTCACTCCCACCGCAGACCTCACCGCTGTTACACTACCCTCATACATATCCTGTACCACTCTTACATACTTCTCTGACACTCCCGACTTCCTCATACAATACCACAACTCCTCTCTAGGCACCCTGTCATATGCTTTCTCTATATCCACAAAGACACAATGAAACTCCTTCTGACATTCTCTGTACTTCTCCATCAACACTCTCAAAGCAAACATCGCATCTGTAGTGCTCTTTCCTGGCATGAAACCATACTGCTGATCACTAATCATCACCTCCATTCTTAACCTAGCTTCCACTACTCTTTCCCATAACTTCATGCTGTAACTGATCAATTTAATCCCTCTGTAGTTACTACAGCTCTGCACATCACCCTTATTCTTAAAATTCGGTACCAAAACACTTTTTCTCCATTCCTCAGGCATCCTCTCACTTTCCAAGATTTCATTAAATAATCTAGTTAAAAACTCCACTGTTGTTTCACCTAAACACCTCCATGCTTCCACAGGTATGTCATCTGGACCAACAGCATTTCCGTTCTTCATCCTCTTCATAGCTATCCTTACTTCCTCCTTGCTAATCCACTGCACTTCATGATTCACTATCCGCACATCATCCAACCTTCTCTCCCTCTCATTCTCTTCATTCATCAGCCCCTCAGAGTACTCTTTCCATCTGCTCAATACACTCTCCTTGCTTGTGAGTACGTTTCCCTCATTATCCTTTATCACCCATACCTGCTGCACATCTTTACTAGCTCGGTCCCTCTGTCTAGCCAATCGGTACAGGTCCTTTTCTCCCTCCTTAGAATAATATGCTAATAAATACATCAAAAACTAAGCATATGAGATTTGGGAAACATAAACTGAAAGGTGAATATTTAATACAGCACACAGTGATTGAAACTGTAGACTAATTTAAGGACCTAGCTATATGGATCCAGCTAGGAGTTTTTCTAATCATATTAACCAACTGGTTAATGGTAGTTAAAGAACTATAGGCTGTATAAAAGATTTATAAAGTCTAGGAAACCAAAAATGATGAAGTCATTGTTTGTTAGTTACATTAGACCCAAACTTGTGTATGGAATAACAATATGGAAACCCTATAAGAAAACAAGTTTGAGTAAACTGGAAAGATTACAGCGGAAATATACCAAGGGCATCCATGGATGTGAAAATTTAAGGTATTACAAAGGACTAAAATATCTGAACTTGTACAGTATCCCTTACAGATATCTAAGAGGAGATCTTATCCAGGTATATCGGGCATTTAGAGACAACTCAAAAAGTAGTAGAGAATCTTCAGATAACCTATGTAGAAGATTCTGTAGGAATGAGAAGTGTACTAATTGGTTCTCTGTGAGAGCTGCTGATGCATGGAACAGACTACCAAATTACATTAAAGCAAGTACTAGTTTAGATATTTTAAGAACAGCCTGAGGACTTATTATGGGAACAAGTGTTTTGGTATATTGTCACGCTAGAAGGGCATTAATGCCTGTGCTTGAATTGGTTGTATGTATGTATGTATGCCTGTATGTATGTAGACTTAGAAAGAATCAGATCTTAAAAAATGATATAGTCATCACTAAAATGCATCATAAACCTCAGGAATAAAGTTGATCCTTTAAGACCATCAAAACATAAGTCTAAATACTGTAGATGACCAAACCACATTAGAAAAAAAAGGCATCCACAAAATGGCAATAACATTTAACATTGTTGAAAAGTTCCATCTTGTATAAGGCATTCATATCCCAGAATGTCACAACACAACTTGATTGGGGTAGCCGGAGGCCATTGTCATCCCTTATAGCTGTGCTCTGGGTTTTTTGAAAATATTTGTTTTGAAAAACAAAGATTGGCCATGAAGTTCTTCAACAATTCAAGTATACTATGAGTTTGTATTTAAGATTTTCTGGTATGTGTTACAAAAATACATTACTTATTATATTTATTAACATTCTCTCCACTCATAACCTCAGTACTCCCTCTATTACCTGGTTCAAAAGCTACCTTTCAGGTTGCCAGTAGGCCATCAAGTGGCAAAATGAACTCTTCCCCCTTATTCCAGTTACAATTGGGGTTCACCAAGTCTCCATCCTTGTTCCTCTACTTTTCTCTTTCTTTACAAACAAACTTCACACCTCTGCCCCTCATGCCACAGTCATACAATATGCAGATGACTCTACATTAATGTGCACAGCTCCCTCCCTACAAGACCTTCAGACCATAACCCAAGATTCTTTCCTTGTCGCTGAAATCTGGCTCACTAACACTCATCTCATTCTCAACCCAAACAAAACCAAACTCCTTCTCTTCTACCCCACAAGAACTTCCCCATCTAACCTGTCATTCCATGTCACATCTAAAGATAAAATTACTATCACACCTCTTATCCACACCAAACGTCTAGGTGTTGAAATTGACAACACGTTGAAGTTTGACTTACACATCTCTCAAACCATCAGAAAATGACACAAGAAATTAGACGATCTCTACAGAAACAAACAGTCTCTAATAGCAAACTTGAAGGCTACCATTGTTTGTACGCACCTCCTGGCAACACTCCTGTATGCCTCCCCAATTCTAATCATCCTGAGAAAAACTGATCTAGCTAAATTAGAATAATGTTATAATAAGATTGCTAAGTATGCCACAGATTCCCCATCTAGATCACATCACTGCACGTCTCTAAAACTATTAAACTGGCTTGAACTTCCAGAACTTCTACTCTATAACCAACTAAACTTCACCCACAAAATCCTATATCAACCAGAAAAAAACCCTGCCCTCCAGAATCTAATACAACCGTACACCAACAATCGCTCTCTCCGCTCCAGAAATAAACTACTTCTTAACATCTCAAAAGCAAACAACTCAGCTGGGGACTCACTCTTCTCAAACTACATTCCCAAAATTTGGAACAAACTACCAACCCCAATTACCTTCAACTCCTCCATAGTACAATTTAAAAAGCTACTAATTCTCCTTAGTACAATTTAAATAGCTACTAAAGACACACTTAACTGAAACGTGACTCTGCTCATGCTCCTCCCCTGGCTAGTTTCTAGTGCACTTAGAATTATAGTAGCTACCTCTTACTGATATTTTATTACTGTCTTCTGAATTACATATTAAGTTTTTGCTTTAACAACAATGTTGATATTTGTTTTTAACCTTTAAAATGGCTATTCCCATAGAAAAAATAAATCAGAATTCAGCCATTATATATGCATAATGTATAACTCCTCTGAATCCTGCCATACATATGGCTACACCATATATGTAAAGATCTTATCAAAACTAATGTCAAAGTTTTATGTAGATCATTTATTGTAATCATTAATCTGTTCTTAGTAATTTCCTTTCTGTATTTTTACTTCTGTATCATTTACAACTGTATGCTGTATTTTTTACTATATGTGCATTCCTTGGAGCTTTTCTCCCTGGGCCTCCACTGAAATAGGACCTGTGTCCATTCGGACTTTCCCAGTAAACAAATGTAAATTAAAATAAAATAATAATAAATAAATTAGTTTATTAATATTATCCAAAGTGTTTTACTATTTTTGTGATCCTTGTGCCCTGTATTGTCTATTTATTTGTGAGGGTGTATGCGTGTTTGTGTGCGTGTGTGTGTGTGCGTGTGTGTGTGTGTGTGTGTGTGTGTGTGTGTGTGTGTGTGTGCGTGCAATTACGAGGTCACCAATTCCTTTTGTCACTTTAGTTGTATTCGTTCTACACTCATGGTGCTGAATAATTTCTCTTCTTTTTCATGCTTAATCTGCAGTCTCTAGGACAGCATAATGGTCCAATGTTACACTATGTTACAAGTAAGAATGTCAGAGTTCTTGCATCTATCTATTCTGAGTTCCTTTGCATTCAATTTTATATTCATGGCCCCATCTTTTCAAAGGAAGGATTGTGTGATATGTTATTTTTTAATGGGATAGGCAGCTGTGGCGCTTGTGTTTTTGATTATTATGTGCTTTACTGCTTTTGCTCATATTTTTATGTTATGACTGTTTTCCTTTCTTCATGGCTGTATAGCTTTGCAGTTAATATATATGTGATTTGGTGGTGCATGATGGGGCATTCCTTATGAAAAAAGATGTTTTATTAATTCATTTTTTTTGTCTTAAGTTAATGTGTTGGGAATTTTGATGGACTGGTGTTAGCGTTGGTTGAACACAATGAAGTTGAGTTCACGGAGATGTGTAGAGGTTTACAACTTCATAGTTTAACATTATACAGGTACTACACCAAAGCAGTGCTATCCCACTTAGTTGCCCAGATACTTCTAGCACAGCATACAGTTTTACTTCCTATGCAGATCATCAGCTTGGAATGGTATAATGCTTTCTGCTCTATGTGCAGACCTATTTTTAATGCTAGTTAATCTCTGAGCTCAGCAGTATAGCCAGACTTTTTGAAATTGTGCACTAGCTTCAGAAAAGTATCCCCCTGCCATTGGATTGTACAGATTTCAAGACAGCATCCTTTTTTTATACAGAAAAATTATATAATAAAGTCTATAGCTTAATAGAATAAAGCCAAAGTAAATATGCCAGAACTTTTTTTTTAAATTTATGTTATTGTATACTTCATTGCACAAATAAATTATTTTCAAAAACGCATAAACCGAGTAACACCAATGAGTATGCCTAGCTACACCTTTGTCTAGGCATTTTGTTGCATCTTTTAAATGTATTATTAAGGGCCTTGGCTAATAAAATGACTTGGTATATATATATATATATATATATATATATATATATATATATATATATATATATATATAGTTGTGGAATACTGATTTAGTGATGTATCAACATGTACTCGAGTTATTTGCAAAACTGGTTAATACAGATAGTCAGCTTAAAATAGCTTCTCTACCTGACAGACTATTAATAAAGAAGTTCCTTGCCTTCTTATTGTTTATTAGCTAATCAGATTTTTTCCGACTAGATAATCCTGAATTCTTATGCAGAGCAATTAACAGAAATAATAATGAAACATCCATTTGTAATTGCTTAGTATTGCGCTAGAAATCAAATGATTCTGAGAGTTTTAACATTGCATATTACATCTAGCATAGCCCAGGAACATAAGTATTTCACTCTATTCCCTTGAGTTACAATGTTTGACGGTATTACAAAATTGTAAGACGATGTTGCTGCTGCCTTAAGAAAACAAAATTTAAAGGTTTATATTTCTTTACACGACGACAAAGCTTACTACAAAATTACTCTAATAGCCTAATATGGCTGCTGCCTTTATCATATTGGTAGGAAAAAAGGTATTTAACAACATTTTTTACCTTTGCAGGTGTAAGTTATATTCTGGAAGCATTGCCTTTTTCTGTCTTGTTATATTTTATTATAATTTATGTTTGACTTAACTGCAAGCACAACAGACTGTTATAGTGATTTATTGCAAGAGTCAGGTGTTACATAAGGTATCACTGCAGTCACATTAAAGAGCTAAAGCATGCATCTTATGGAAAACAAGACATATTTCTTCAGCTAGGAACAGAAAGAAGTATAGAGTTCCCTGGCCTTTAACACATATTGTAACACTTCAGTAAACATTTCCAAATGAGCTATCTGATTCATTCATCTCCATTGCTTTAGGGACCTAGCCTATATCCCCTGCCACATGCTACAGCTGTCCACACATGCAGCAATACACACAATACATATATTTATCTCCCAACAAAATGCTGATTTCTAAGAAGCATACACCTTAGACGCCTAAACCCAAAAGTACAGTTCATGTAAAAATTGTCCTCTTACTTGAGTATGAGAACAGCAGAGGACAAGACTTATAAGCCAAATGGCTGTGAACCTATAAAAAAACAGCCAGAAATGGGTCAGGTAGAATTTTAAATTCCACAGATGCATTTAAAAAGATAGAACAAATTTTTATGTCTATAGCTATTCATCTGATGCTTGACAGAGCACTCCTTGGACAGATCACTATCAGTAAAGAATAAAGGAAAAAGTTAAAATCTAGGCATGCTGGTGGTGAGTGGAGACACAGTTTGAGGAAAATCGAAGATAAGTGATATCGTCAGCAGAGGATAGATAGCCCACGTATCTCTGCTGAGGTGTCCTTCTAATTTATATATACATAAGAATTGTTTTGAAGCATACAATCAACAATTACTGAAATAATTTTGATTTGTTACCACTGCAGATAATGTAATTGACTGTGGAATACAGAAAACAAATCGCACAGAAGATTCTTCTTTCCTGACACCTCAATATGCAGCCTACCTCAAATGGTTGTATAGTCAGGCAAACATACATTTGTCAAGATATAAAGAGGTTAGTGAAGCTGATAGGTTCACAGACTCCACTTAAGGGTAATAACTTGCAGAATTCTTTACTGAGAAGCAAATGAGTAGAGGTATATTTCCTTAGGTCAGGGTAGGTAGGACTACAGTAAAAGGACCTGCAAAGGCTTTTGAGGAAATTCATGGAAACACGGAATGCACGCTGCTTGTAGTAAAGTAATGCTATATGAAATAAAAAATTGACAAAAATACCAGAAACAGAACATTACTTAACATACTTAACTATATGCATCAAAACAATGGAAGTCAAAGAAATATTGCATGGTCCTGTGGGATCCAAACAAACTCAGCATGCTGCCACTTGGTGCCAATACATTATTTGTTTACATATTTCAAACAAAATGGATACCTGTGTGGGAAAGAACTGAATGTGCACCTTGATGGAAGGATTTTCAAAGCATAGTTTATCTGACTCACTTTAGTTTAATACACTTAATTTCGTGCACCTTGATGGAAGGATTTTCAAAGCATAGTTTATCTGACTCACTTTAGTTTAATACACTTAATTTTGTGCACCTTGATGGAAGGGTTTTCAAAGCATAGTTTATCTGACTCACTTTAGTTTAATACACTTAATTTTGTGCACCTTGATGGAAGGATTTTCAAAGCATAGTTTATCTGACTCACTTTAGTTTAATTTTGTGCTGTGGGAAGAAGGAAAGTGATCACTCATGCTTTGAATAAAAAGTTTGATGGGAAACCTTTAGTGTTTTGTATGATTTGTATAATTTAACTAGGTTATGTTAAGTATTTTCTTGTATAATAATCGGAAGGAGAATGTGTAATACAGATAAAGCACATTACATTTATTCCAGACACAGTTTGGCCAAGGCAGATGAAGAATTGTAGGTAATAGGTGAAACAGAAGTATTTAAAACTCTAAATTATTGTTTCAAAATATAGCCGTGCCAATTATTTTTATTTGAAATGTTACATTCCTCATGGTAGTATGAAAGGATATGGATACATTCTCTTAGGTAAATATGTGAAAAATAGGTACACATAACTTTTTTAGAAAGAGTATGGTGTATTGTCCTTCATTTTATCAGTGTCTGCAAGTGAGTACTATTCATTATTTAAAAGGATCCAAAACTGAACATACATCTACTGCAATACTAACTAATAATTAAAAAGACATATGATGCAGAACGGAAGGTATGTGGCTGGGTTATGACCAGCAAACCCAGTCAGATGTAGTACAAGCCATATGGACATATACATTTTTATATTAATAATTAATTTATGCATTCATTTTTTTCCTTTGATAACCTGGTAAGTCAACCAGTCTGCAGACCCTTTACAATCATAGCCAGTACCAGTTAGGAAATTATAGTTTATAAATATGTAGGCACTTATAGACTGTTAACAGAGTACAATGAAGTCTAACAAAGAGACGGGTCAATAAATACTACACTGGAATACGACAAAAGGACATAAATAGTCTCAGGAAATAAAACTGGTAAATGTAAATGCAATCTACAGTTTCCAAAATACTACACTGGAATATAACAAAAGGACATAAATAGTCCCAGGAAATAAAACTGGTAAATGTAAATGCAATGTCTACAGTTTCCAAATGCAGATTTTATATGGTTATCACAGCTGATTCCTCCTCCTGGTCAACCCTTGCCTCAATGACGAGGAATAAATGGGTCAATTAACAAGATGGAAGGGGGGAGGTGGTTGATAATCAACAGGAAGCAGTGGCAAAGTTCATAGATTCATAGATAGCTATTAGGCATGTAGTACATGAGACCATGGAAGAGCCTAGCCCAATTTCCCAGTTGCCCCAAAACACTGTCTGGTTAAGTGGCTTGTCCAAGGTCACACAGTAGGTAAATGACCACAGGGAGTAGTTTATTAATAGCTCATACCCTTAATTCTCTGTGCTAAATGAGTACCAAAGAATGCCAGTGCACACTGCAGTAGTCATTTCTCTGAGTACCAAAGAAGTGCCAGTGCACGCTGCAGTAGTCATTTCTCTGAGTACCAAAGAATGCTAGTGCACACTGCAGTAGTCAATTCTCTGAGTACCAAAGAAGTTCCAGTGCACATTGCAGTAGTCGTTTCTAGATGGCAGAGGTACTTACAAGTCCTTGTGCAGAGTCCTGTTTCTGTTCTTCATTGATAAATATACAAGGCTAGCTGCCTTTGTCAGTCATTTTAAACTTACACAATGTTCTTTTCAAAGGTGAGAATCAAACCCTATACCTTGTGACTGTGAGGTAAAAACCTTAACCATTATGCCAACCCCCAAAAGGGAAGAACAATGCTTGTATCAGAACTTTGTTCATTTATACAGCGTTAAAGGAATAACATCTGTTATTCACTGCAAAGTGTTGCAACAATACTTCCTTGAACTTACTAACATGTTACTATTTGTAACACATTCCCCGGGATTTATGAAGCTTGCGCCAGGTGCAGGCGTAGTGTCAGCGTTCTAACACCAAAGATGGCCACCAAGCGATTCAGGTATGAGCTGTTCCCATGTGCACTACCTGCGTATGCTAAGCCCACACAACTCCTGAGCCTTGTATGCTAATTACCCCATGTGCAGCAGTGTAGCATGCAAATGAAGGTATGTAGCGATTCAGGAAGTGGTACAGGCATAGTGTAAGCATGCAAAAATGTAAACCGTAGAAAACGGTTTACATTTTTGCAAACATAAAATCGGAGCCATGACAGCCAACCAAACACATGTATTATATTGTTAATATATGCCAATGGCTAAATATATAGCCATTGGCATAAAAAAATGTACAAAATATAAAATTAACATTTAATATATATATATATATATATATATATATATATATATATATATATATATATATATATAGTCGCACTATGGTGATGTGGAAGCGCAGGGCAGCGGTGCGCAAAGGGGATTGCAAGGAATATATTAAAATATAGAATAAAACTGCAATGAAACACATATCATGATTTCCACAAATCGTCAATGGCAGGCATGCTACACCATACTCATGGCGCAAGGGTTGCTATGGGGCAGTGACAGTGTTATGCGCAGTAGCGAGGAATTAGTAGGCAATGCCATGCAAATGAATCACAGATTCCCTGCTGGTGTAAGAATGCACCTCACAGCCTAGCGTTATAACACTGAGGTGAGCCCTTGAGATAAAGATGACATCAAGAGAGGGGTGTGTCGCCATTGCTGTAAGCACATTGGAGCATTGCTATACCAGTCTGCCCCTAGCTAGGCAAAGCTGCAGGATAGGGGTGTGTTGAATTGCCCATAGCTATGCTTAGCTGAGAGTACACAAGGTAACCGAGTATGCATGTGAACGGAGATGAAAACGAGCGTAAACTCGGTAAATGGTTATACGCGGTGTGCACTGCAGCTGAAACAGGAAGGATATAGGAAAGAAATAAGGAAATGCTGCAGCAGTGAAACTGGAGTACAAATGACTAATTAACACTTAGGAGCCTACAGTGGGCAATTGACAACAGCTAACAAGGCTGCAAGCAGCTACCTGCAGAACAGTGAAAGGGAGGGGCTGTACTGCAAAGAAAACAGCAAAGTGTCAAAGCAGAACAAAGCCGATATGCAGTATATCAGCTACAAGGCACATTTCACCATAACTGGGTAGGGAAAGTATAAAACAAGAAAGACGGCAGATGGATGCTTGCCTGATAATGGGAGGGGATCCAGGTGTAAAAGTGAATTAAAGGGCAACAGATTAATCAAGGCAGGCAAATAGATCTCCACAGTAAAGGCTCGACACTTGCAGTACTCATTGCAAAATCCATAATTAAGACACGCAGCAGGTGGAATAGCTCATACACACCCACTTACATCAGCAGCATCCATAGCACAATACTATAAAGTGTGAAAGCACCTCACACACATTTGTGTATTCCCATACACTCTGCGCCAGTGGTGTATACAGATGGGGAACTTTTATTATGTACATGTTAGGGGCTGCCATAGCTTTGATCCACCAGCATGTGTTGGAGACTGAAGGTGGTGTGGAGGATGATGCACATGACCACCACAGGCACCAGAGGAGGAAGAGAGTGTTCAGACCCAGGGTAACCTACCAGGGGCTACATGATCTGGAGATAGTAGAGCATTACAGGGTGGACAGGGACACCCTACAGCAACTTGTGGAGCTGTGCCAGCCACGCCTCAGAGCCAGAACAAACAGAGGGAACCCATCCCAGTGGATACGAAGGTATGTGTAAGCCTGAGAATACTAGCTACAGGTACCTTTCAAAGACCAACTGGGAATAACATGGGGATCTCACAGGCATCAGCATCCAGGGTACTACACCAGTTCCTGGATGCCATGTTACCACATGCCAATGAGCACATATACTTTCCCCCGAATGCAGGAGGAGTTGGCCAGCAATATGCATCTCTTCCACTGTGTGGCAGAATACCCGGAGGTACTGAGTGCAATAGACTGCACGCACATACACATCAAGTCACCACCTGGTGAGCAGGGTAGGCGCTACATAAACCGCAAGGGATACTACTCCATCAACTGCCAGGTAGTGTGCAATGCCCAGGGCATTATCATGGATGTGTGTGCTGGCAGCCCTGGAAGCTATCACGACTCCCACATCTGGCATGCCTCACAGCTGTATCGGTTATTTGCCAGGGGGGACATGCCAAATGGCCACCTGGTGGGGGATACTAGCTATGCACTGGAACCATGGATGATGACTGCCATCAGAAATGCACACACACACCCATGCAGAAATGCCATAATGAGACACACGCACAAACCGGAATCATCACAGAGCATGTGTTTGGGATGCTGAAATCACGGTTCCATTGCTTGGACATATCTGGTGGAGTCTTGCAGTACTGTCCAGGCACATGTGCCCACATCTTCATAGTGTGTGCCATGCGGAAACAACTGCAGCAGGGACAGAATAGTGAAGGCCCTCACAGCCCACCACCATTGCCAAGGGCCCCACAGGCACAGAGGTACTCAGACCATGAACACCCTGAGCCAGCCCCAATAGGCAGATGGAGGCATGCCCAGTATGCCCATGCCTTGGCAAAGAGGAAACATAGAGCACACACACTGACAGTGTAGGCACCTAGGGACTGAAACCTTTCTCCACCTGCACACACAGTAAAAATGGATGACACACACACAAGACTACCTGTAAATTGTCATGTATAGGCAGTCTACTGTGTGCATCCAACATAGGCAGCCCTCAACTATTGCACACACAACAGCCATTGGCACAAGGTAAGTCAACACCTGAACAGTAAATTAAGCTATCAGCATATGCAGATACAGAATGTATAGATTCATAGGTAGGTACTTGGCCAACTGCCAGAGATCATTCATAAGGCCAGCCAAAATGTATCAGCTTTTGCCACCCCATTGATTCATTAACTGTCCCACTGTGGAGCAGAGCTAATGGCGGGATCCCTGGGGTGCATCTACTTTTCCCCATCCACCCTTCAAGGTTTCTGTTGCACAGTGTTAGTGAGGGGCTCTGTATAATGTAGTTAGGGATGTTGTTCCAAAGTATGGGGAGTGTCTGTGACAGGAAGCTGTCCCTCCAGCATCTTCCAGTTATTGTTGTGGCAAGGTCAGCTCACTACAGTGTGTGGCTCACTGTGACATGGATTCCCATAGATGGAGCATATCCATCAAGCCTGAGTTTGACATGGCTGTGTTGGCCAGCGGAGATCATCTCTGGGTAATCGAGATGCCACTGAGTAAAGCAGGAGTTTATTCAGTCTGGCTGCATAGGCCATATGTTGGAGGCCAGTATTCCCCTTGGTGAGGTACATTTGTGGACCCCCCCCCCAGCTGTTGGATGTGTCCTCTGAGGTACATCCCAAATGGGTTATTACACCCTATGATGGGACTGATGAGTGATGAGTAAAGGGGCACTATAACCCCAGTATGTCTAGATGGGAATCATTTAGTAATCAGATGACCTACATAGAAGGATGTCCTAACTACTATGGAGATATAATTGTCAAAGGGGAGATCACTATCTACCTTAGTTGTCAGATACCCCATTACCTCGTCTGTATTAAAGTGGCTGCCGCTCATGTGTTAATATGTGGGTGCCAATTCCACAATGGAATGACCATGCAGTTAGTGGCACTTGGCTGGAGGCTGTGTCATTGGCACCCTGTGACATTCTCTGTGAGGCCCCTTGAGGGATGTCCGTGTCAGCTAGACTATCAGTCATGGCTCCCAGTTTGCAGTCATTGCCAAACATGGTCTGCCGTAGTCCACCTGTGTTTTTCTGTACATCTGAGACATATATGCCAAACAGTAGGGCTCCCAGGACTGAGTCCTTTGGGACACCAGTCGTGACTGTTCAAGAGTTGGACCTGGAGACCGCTAGTCGTACCATGTGGGTTCTGTGTGTAAGCCCATTGGCAACCCAACCTCTGATGTATGGGTGAATGTACAGGCTGTTGTGTTTATCAGTAATACCTGAGTGGGGCATGGTGTCAAAAGCCTTGGTGCTGTCCAGGTAGTATGTGTTTACCACCTCCCCCATCATGTAACATCTTGGTAACTGTATGTAAGACGTCAAACAGGTTCAGTAGGCATGAACTGCACTCAACCAAGCTGACCTGGGTTGGGTCACGTGTTCGGAGGTTACCAATGTCATTGTTAATGAGTGCCATGAGGATGCAAACCATACCATTGCAGACCAGGCTAGTCAGGCTTATGGGGTGGTAGTTATCATGGTCAGTTGTGATTCCACCTTGATGGAGTGGAATAGCTATTGCCATGTGCCATTGTATGGGCATGTAGCCTGTGAAGAGGCTGAGGTAGGAATGCTTAATTAGGTGGGGGGCAGGTTGTCTTGTACAGTTTCAAAGATGCAGTCTGGGTCAACATCTGCCTCCATTGATGCTGTGTTCTGCTGTTACAGAGGGCCATTTCCACCTGCGTGTCTCTGATGGTTGGGATACTGTACCTTTTGGGTTGTGTTGTGTGCTATTTACGGGGTGAGGTATGCACCGAATGTATCTGCAAGGATGTTGGTGATATCAGTGGGGTCAGCATATTTTGTGCTATATTTCACCAGCACAGTGCAAATCTGTGTGTCACCATGTAGATCTTTGACATAGCCAAAGAAGGCTTTGTGGTTATCTTTCAAATCCTTGCATATTCTCCTGCTGATGTTAGCCTTGGATGATGTCATGAGGGACCTACGTATCATACTAATAGTGGTCATGGATGTCTGCCCTTTATGGGATTTGTATGGAACACTGTCCTACTTTTGTAGTATAGCTTATTTATTGCAGAGGTCCATCAGACTGGTGTCCTTGTCTAGGAGGAGTGAGTCTTGGTTTACCAGTGATGGCATGATCCATACATCCGTGTAGGTGCTTATAGACTGCATTTGTAAATCTGTCTGTATCTTGAGCAGTGTTTCCCCTTAGCATAGGGGCTGTGAACCCCCACCCCCACCCCTGTCACTAGTAGTGTAAATTTAGCTGCAGGAAAGGTATACACTGTGGTGTCCATGGGTGGGGGAGATGCTAGGGTGTGGAAACAGTGAATAGTTCATGGTCAGATCTAACCAGTGACTGGTTAACCTCCACTGTGGTGCACCTGTTTCCCATGTTGGTGATGACCACATCTAGTATTTCCACCCCATGTTAGGGAGGTTACCACCTGATACAGGGCATATGAGGTGATACATTCCAGGAAGCGCTGGGCCTGGAAATGAGTACCGGAGTACGTTTCCCAGTTAATGGTATGGTAGTTGACATTGACCAATGCCAGGGTGTGCGTTAGGACTGTCATGTTCTCCACTGTCTCCAGGTAGGTGGAGTGGAGGTCCTGGGTCATGGAGGGTGATCTGTAGCAGGCCACATTCCACATTGCATTTGTGGCTGATGTTAGCTGCACATGGATGATAACAGAGGTATCATGCTGCCCCACTAACCTGGAGGTGTAGGTATCCCTGATGAATATGGATACAGCCTCTGCATGGCTGTCAGTCCATGTTCTGCAGCTGAAATGTGTGGTATGGGTTGTAGTCTGGTAGTGCTGGTGTGCTCTCAGGAGCCTTAAGACAGATTTCAGTTAATGCACAGATGTTGATGTTGTCCATCCTGAGGAGTGCTGTGAGGGCATGCATGTTGTGATCACATCCCCTGGTGTTGAGTAGCATAGTCCTCATTGAATCTGCTATTGTGCTGTTTATGGAGCTGGTATTCACCTTCGAGACTCTCCTAAATAAGGCACCATGGGGGCACCAATAGCCTTGGCCAGTATTCCAAAGCCTAAGGCTGACACATAGGCCGGTATGGTATAATTGCATGCATGTTCCCCATCTGTGCTTTTTTTGCATCTCCCCTGCAGGTAACCTACTGGTAAGCAATAGAAAGCCTTAAACTTATACAAGTCTTCTAGCTTCCAAGATAGGCTTTTGGAGTGACTAAGTATCAGTGTTCTGTATGTTCTTGCTGTACTCAACTGTTTCCTGACTACATGGTGAGTTCTCACTATATATTGTGATCTGAAGGTCTGTTTATTCACATATTATGGCTGTGATGGCCTGCACGTTAGAGGTTCACAGATAGCCTACTACCTATCTGCCCAAGGGCAATTAGAAGCATAGCTACAGTGTGTTGGCCTTCCCTGCATCATTGATGAAGTAACTGAGCCTCTGTCAAGCATAGCCAATTAAGCAATTCCAGGCAGAGTTGCTGGAAGCTGTTGAAGACTGGGGATGTGGAGAGTGATAGGGGCACTTAGTGATCTAAAGAGGGCATGTTAATGTGGCAATTCAACACCATTCAATTCCCCCAACAGGTCTTGCAGCTATCATACTGGACAGGCTCCCCCACCCCCTGGCTTTATGGTTATGGGACACATGATCCCAGGGGTGTATAGTCTGTTACCCATTCACACAACAAGTGTGTCAGTGAGGGGCTATGCCTAATGTAGTTAGGAATGTAATGTATTGTCTCACAGTACATTTGTTATATGTTGTTATTTCAAGAGTACGGAAATAGGCGGAAGCAATGTTAATGTCAACAGTGTAATGGTTATAGTATCTGCATAGTATCTGTGCATTCAAGGTTACAATCCCGACAAAGGCAGGGATGTTTATCATGTGTAAAAGTATACCTTAACCACAGCTTGCGTATATAGGTAGTAATCGTCTGTATAATAAACATTCAAAGCATCCATATAAACCCATGTGTGCTGGAGAGTACAGTCAACAGAGAATGTAATGTTATGTTAGCACACAGTGAGCTGTTACATCACTGACATGTATATATCCGGAGTAGTTAGCGGATGTGGCCTTGTTTGCGCTTGCAGGTTATATGTTACAAAGTTTGTTTAACTGTGTTTAACTGCTGCTATAATGTCACACAAACACTTTTAAACATGCTTACAACTGCTTAAATGAGCCTTATTCTGCAGTAAAAAACCTTTGTAAAGCATCACAGGTGTCAAACCCTGGACCATGCACACTATAGTCATGGGACCTACCACTAAGCCATCCAAGGTGTGCACATGTTTCATGATCTTGAGACTACACACCTTATACCATATGCATTTCACTGTAATGATCACAAATGGAACAGTCACTTTGTGTACATATGTACAGTACATTGTAATGTACTGTAGTTTGCGAACCAACACATTCCAATCTACAGATGTATTACTGTTACAAACTAATGCAAAATATATATATATATATATATATATATATATATATATATATATATATATATGTCAGTGATGTCTGCACACACACACACACACACATATATATATATATATATATATATATATATATATATATATATATAGATAGATAGATAGATATTATACAGTTACATCAATAGCCATATGTATAAACATCTATGAACACACTATGTGACACAGAAGCACTCCAAAGGAATTGGAGTGCACACAAAACACATGCAGCTCTGGTATTATAACAATTAATATTAGCCTAATTCATCATAGAAAGGGTGGTTGTTGTGTATATGAAGATTGGGGTGGGGGAGGAATGATAGGTAATGAAATCATACATCAAGGAGGGCCTTGGTCGGATGTCCAGTAAGTGAACTGGAAAGGCCTACATGGAGTATGGGGACAATATAAAAAGGACACAAAGCAAGAACCTTTCTCATTCATAATACACCCTGTCATGTCACATTGCAACACCTAATTTCACAAACATATGAACATTAACATGTATCAGACATATGTACACCAACTGACTGTCACATTTGTTTTCAGTAGTGAGGAACGTTTGTAGTACAATGTATATTCTAAACACCATAACATTCGTACTTATCTCAGATGTCTTAGTGATAAAGTCAGTGACTGTGGTGTTCATGGTCCCGGGTTCAAGACCTGCAAGGGCTGTTAGGTTATTTTGAGGGCCAGAATAAGGGCTTTTGGATGCAGGTGGATTAAAGCACTCTTAAGCAGTTGTAAGTGGGTTTCCACGTGTTTGCATGACAGTAAGCAGCGCTAAAACACGGTAAACGGAGAAGCGCTTAACACGTTTGAACTTTGCTTAACATCACGCAGACCACAGGCAAACCTGCTCACAACCGCGTAAATGTGCGTTATTCATACTTTCCCTACCAGTGCCTACTCTGAGAGGTAAAATAACAACACCTTCCAGGAGTAGAACCCGCAACCATGTACTCCATCCTCAGAGTAACCTAACAGTAAGCTACCTGGAATATACCTATCCCAGTTGTGTATGCAGACAGGTTAAAACACAAAAGGGAGGAATGTGTTGAAATAGGACAACCTGCCATGTACCCAGTTAAAGGTGTATGCTCATAAATATATATATATATATATATATATATATATATATATATATATATATATATATATATATATAGAGAGAGAGAGAGAGAGAGATACATAGAGACATGTCGATATATACAGGTCTACATATATATATAGATATATAGATAGGTTAAAAACATCTACACATCTATGGAGGTACAAGATAGACGTATGTAGTAATGTATATATCTATATACATATACACACACACACACACACACACACATGTATATATACACACACACACACACACACACACACACACACAAACACATATATATATATATATATATATATATATATATATATATATATATATTTATATATCTATATACACACATACATACATGTCTGTAGACAGCATCCAAACTGGTCATGTCTGAGTATAACATGGACCATAGCAATCACACATTCCGCCCCCCCCCAAACAATATGAACATAACATATGAAGAGTATATGCCAATACACTATTACAAATATGTTCTATGGACACAGCCACCAACACAACTGCAATGACAGCAAATATCCATGACAGAATTGCACAGACAGCTTTCATTTTGCAAACCTTTATTACATTTCAATGTATTGCCAAAAGGATTCAAGGACTAACAGTACCTGCATGCTATACAGGAAGTATTTAATAGTGCCTTAATGAATCAGCCTGCAATTACCATAGTATTAGCCCACTAAGGGATAGGTGTTCACATAGGAAAAGAACACCCACACACATATAGACTTTGTATAAAAGGGGTTACTACACACCTGCATGTGCTATGTTCACACACCAACATCTACCCCACAACCGAAATAATTGCATCAGTACATACTGTCATGCCATAACCAATTATGCAACTACTGTACAACATCTGCTGAAACCTTAACATACCTGAACACAGACACACTAACATGGCCCTATGTGAAATAGTTGCTGTTATACAATTGAACATCTGCTGATGTATCAGGGTGTGTATGAACTAATCCTGTTTCAGAGGGCTGAAAGGTTCGTACACCAGGAAGTTTTACCGAGTACTGATTATTAGCACAGTATGGTACACAGTAACACCAAACTAAATATGTCTGGTAAGCACACTGTAAACCCCCTAACATTATATGCATAGCTATGCAGCCTTGAGCTGGTCAAACAACCTGGCCAGACTGAAACATATGCAGAAGTGTTAGGTACTGACAAACCCTGCACAAGTAGCAATGTTCAGAAATATAACAGCAGTACTCACATTTAGACCAAATCCTCTAGGCATTACACACAGTATATTACTGTTCATCTCCATACAGCTGTTGCAATAGATTCCAAACAAAACTTCCATGCTGTCTTCCTCACAAGTAAGGCAAAGGGACAACGCCCAAGTGGAGTACTCAGTTATACTCCACTGTAGCCATGGTATTGGCTAAGGCAGTAGCAGCACAGCTGATGTGCATGTAATTAGCTACTTAGGAACACCAATTGGTCATCGGGATAGCACGTTACTGATTTGTAACTATAAAAGGTTGCCTTGTCACACATTCAAACCATCTGTATCTACCTGTAGGACAGTACAAAACACTGAAAGACGAACTGAAAATGCGTATTACACTAGTTAATAACACCTCCGATTACTAAGATGGTATGTATAACTTGTAGTATGTCTGTGTATGTAGTACCTGTACTGTAAGAATTGCAGTGTAATCAGTGCATATAGTGGAAATAGCTATCTTGTAGCGATGTATTGTTGAGCAGTAGTAATGCTTGTAGTATTCTATGTGTGTACTGCTGTAGGTCACACGGCACACTCCGCATACACCACAAGGGATGATATGGGCTTGGAACCCACCAATTCGCTTCCAGCCACTGTCAGTGTCAGGATTGGTCCAACAAGTATGTGCTATAACAGGGGCTAGTATATGTCGATATATTGTAACAGTCGACATATGTATGGGTATATAAGTAAGATGAACATGTTAAAGGTGGGCCTACCGTGTAAATATGATGTGCATTGTGGGATATTGTGCCAATAACTGTAATGTACAGTATTCTAGGCAGATCTGTATTCTATTCTACATAGCAGTTCTGTTATGTTATGCAAACAGTAGTTATGTCTATTGGCAATTACAATACTCAATGACAGGATACATAGCATTAGTATTCATCTGACAGGTTAGCAGCATGATAGCAAAGATAATTGGAATAGCCAGGTAACTATCCATGCACATAACACATGTAATATCCACCTCTCTACTATCGTTTGTAAGCAATAACAGCTGTGCATGTGTACATGTTATGCAAATGTGTAGCGACCCTTGTTACAGGGCTGGGCCAAATGGCTATGTGCACACCTACATAGAGTGGATATTGAGAGTACAGACACACTCCTGCCTTTTGAACCTGGTTGACTTTTTCGAAACAGTCACTAGAGCCATTGACGAGGGCAAAACAGTCCATACAGCCTACCTGGACTTGGCTAAGGCCTTCGACACAATACCCCACTCAGGCATCATAGATAAGCTCACCAGCTTAAATGTAAACCCTTATGTCACTAGATGGGTTGCAAACTGGCTAAAGGACAGAACCCATAAAGTTAAAATCGCTGGAGCAATGTCAGACTCAAAGTCAGTCACAAGTGGTGTCCCACAGGGATCTGTCCTGGGACCCCTCTTGTTCGGCATTTATTTCTCAGATGTTAAAGCAAACATGGGAGGGTTGTGGCTGACAAAGTTCGCAGATGACTGCAAACTAGGCGCCATAGTCGACACACCAGCGGACACATACATCCTACAAAAAGGCCTCACAGAAACGGACAACTGGTGCCCGAGTCATGGCCTTAAACTAAATGCCAAAAAATGTATAGTCATCCCCTTTGGGAAAAACAAAGTTCCCACAAATTATCACATAGACAGCAACCCACTGAGTACGGAAAAAGTAATCAGAGACCTAGGGACCCAAGTCAACAGTAACCTCTCATTTGACACCCACATTGCCAAAGTGGTTAGAAAGACATTCTACTTTGCACACCTTATCATGAAGGGATTCACATCCAGATCCAAGGATGTCATTGTACCCCTATACTCCTCCCTCATCAGACCCATGATTGAGTACAATGCCCCATTTGGTATGTACCTCACCCGGCATTTGCAACAGCTGGAGAGACCACAAAAGTACCTCACCAAGAGGATCAAGGGTCTCCAACATATGTCTTATTCTGCCAGACTAAAGAAACTCCAGCTCTATTCAGTAGCATACCGCCTGCTCAGAGGTGATCTCTGCCTGATGTACAAGGCCATGTCCAATCAGGAACTGATGGCCATGCTCCACCTCAAAAAATCCAAATCCATCAGAACCACGAGAGCTAAAGACGTAAACCTTGGCACAAGTATGAATAGGACATGCTGGAGGGATAGATTCATAACCCAGAGGCTTCCCATGCTCTGGAACAAGATCCCAGTTCATGTTAGGCAGAGCCCCTCACTGACTCTCTTCAAGAGAAATCTTGATGAGTGGATGGGATATCGTAAGTTTACCCCAGGGGTCACATCTGTGTCACTACTAGACAGGGGCACAGTAAACTAATTCTATTATATAAGGGGACCTTCACTGTGTCACTACTAGACAGAGGCACAGTATTCTAAATCTATTCTGTGCATTTTTGTACCATTTCATGGGGTGGCAAAAGCCACATCACTATGGCTAGGCTTACAAATGCCCCAGGGCAGATAGCCTAGTACTAAACTATGAAACTATGAAACTATGAAACTGGTTGAACCACCAGATTTGTGTAGCCCAACCTCTCATTGCCAGCCTAACAGCTGCCTGCACATACTGTATGTAAGGTAGTGCACAGCACTGGTAATGAAACAGGTTGCATATCATCTTTAACTACAGTGTAACATCTGCAGTAGGAGTGTAAGATGTAGGAGACAGCTGCCCATGTGTAATAGTTGCATCATAGGTGATGGCTCACACTATCTGATTATATCCTGATCATGTTGATAGTGGCATCAGAGCCCATTGATACATGACTCTGTTTGGAGAGTGGGTGTCTGTGCCCAAAAGAGCTCATGGTCCTGGTGGATATGTGAATATATACCCAGAGAAGGAAACAGACCTGTAGACACTTGCATCATCTGTAATCAACTAACAGGATGTGATGTGCTCCTCAGAGGAGGATTGCTGCTAAAGATAGCTACAATGTTTCCATAATAGCCAGTGTTGTCACGTCCATAACACAAATATTTACATGTGAGCATCACTGTCTAATACATCTTCATAGGCAATATGTAAACTAAATACAGTACTTGGTACTTGTAGTACTGACTGCTCATACAGGCATGTCCACTAGTCAGCTACTGGTGTTTCCTAATGTCAGCGTTGTGTATGTGGCCATCCTGGGGGAATGTAATCTCTATGCCATGTACACTGCCAGACCCACCTAACACCACACTCCACACATTGCTTGGGATGCAGCTACAAGGGTAAGCTGGAAGGCAGTCCAGTCTACAGCCATGACTGGACTGGACAGTCATGAGGTGTAGGTTAACACATGCAGCTCATCAACACAACCAACACATACCCTTACCAGAACACAGTAAGGACACCCACACACACTACCGGAAATCATACACATTCACAGATGCGTCTAAGTATCTGGCCAAACAAGTGACCCCCCCAAGCAGGAAGAGACAGACACCAAAATACACAGACTGTATGACATAGTTTGCATAATTGTGCCACACCTCTGAGCACATGACTGGAAACATGCCCAACAGTACTCATTTGTGAATGCAAACTCTAGCACTATGTTACACACCAACCTATACGAGGGCATACATACTGTCAGCTGCCTGTCTGCCATGATTAGCCACATACTCATACACTTAGACCACCTTTTGAACTATACACATGGCTATGGCATATTCCATGTTGTTGTGCAGAACCTGTGGTGCAGTAGCCTGGACTGCATGGAAACACGTGTAGGAACTGTCAGGTCTTGTAGCCCATGCAGGTATGTCCCAAGGCCTGGGTAGCGTTCTGCCATTGGCCAGAATGATACTGCAGTACAGGGACAAAAGGATTGTATTCCACAATTGTCTAGTGTAGTGGTGCATGTCACAGGGTATCCAGTATCTGTCGTCCTGGGATAACATGGTTGACAGACCATAATGCTTTGCCAGACAGGGCCTGCACCTGTCACCCCTGGGAATCTGGATACTACCTAGGGCTTATGCTTCCCCTAAAGTGCCTTCATCATGCATGGTTCAAGTGAGGGTCCACTGCTGTTAGATTGACAGCCAAGCAATAAACTGCGGGTCTCGCTACACAATGATACATGTCAGAAACACTATACGGACACACATATGTCAATCCATAGCATGGAGAGCATATCTGTGCAGTGGTTGAGATATGTTTCAATGCTCCAGAGAGCACACCTGTATGACCATGTTATAACACATACCTCACCTCTTGCCCATTATCCTTTATTGGAACACACGGGCTGCAGGGGTGTCCATATTCCTGAAGGATATGTACACCCCCACACTAATTGCACTTGCATAACATCAGATGCATTATGCTGAGCAACTACCTTTGTGCCAAAGTGGAATTCAAAATGCACCTTGAGACAGATCACCCACCAGGCCGCAGACTTCCCAACTGTCATAATGTGCTGTAATGGGGAAGATTAGGTCTGAGACAGAACCATAATAATGGCTACTCTCAACTATTCCATTATGAACTGGGAAGACTCCTCATGTACCAACACCTGCGCTCAATGCATGTTGGATTCCATATATCCCACTGACCTGGATCACAGTAGTCACACAAACAGTGATAACAGTATGCTACACATAGTTAGTCTCCAATGCCAATGTTATGTTTCCTAAGAGCAGAGTGGTGAGTGCCATGGCACCCATACAGATGGACAATGCACGTGCAAATGCTGAATCCTACACAAATGAACCTTAAGCAGTCACATATGTGCAGTGATTGTGCCATTGAAACAGAACCAGGATTCAACCCAACACAAACAAGTAGGCAAACTGGTAGTACCATGCTTTAAACTGTACCTCAGAAGGTAGTAACTGTTGCAAGAGTGAACACACATGAGTGTAGGTGATCCCTGGTCAGCCTCAGTAAGATGCAGATACACCATATAAAACCATGCAAAGCTACTGTGAAACTAATCAGCCACATAATATGAGGCCAAGCACAGAGCATTCTATAGCTGTGTCATTAATCGTAATGGCAACAACAAGACCTGCCGTGCTGCACAGCACTATGGCATGGGAAGCATTGCACCTCCAGAAATAGCACTCGTTCATCCTGATGGGGGCTCGGAGAACCTAAACCCACTCCCACCTCCCCCCCACCCCCAACAGGTACACTTAGTAATATATCCATATACACTACAGGGCCCCTGTACTAATGACTATGCAGGTACAAGCTGTACTCTCTAAAGCCATACATACAGCTTTCATGGGACCTGTCAACATCCCAGGGTGTATCCTACACAAATGTAAGAACATTCAGCTATCCACATACACATCATGTTCAATCATAGCTCCATGTCAGGCTGTGTAAACATCGAATGGTACACAGCAACAGTAATCACAACCCACAAAGGGGGAGACACCATTGATAATGGGACATAGTGATCAACTACCCTGCTGAGTCTGGTCTGTAAGGCCATGAACTGTGGTCAACCTAATTGATGTACTCAGTACAGATGTAGATGACAGTAGGGTTGATTCACATTGCATATCATGACCTTGCCAGGTCGTAGAACACCATCACCCATACTGTGTTCCAGCTACACTCAGTAAACTAGATGTATATTCCTAGGTCACAGGAGTGGTTGGCAACTGGACTGCTGGCAGAACCCACACTACAGAAGGTGTCTGATGAATGCACGCACATCAAACTAGTGCCAGCCACAGTAATACAGGGGTCATTCCTGGTACTCCCCCTCTTTGTTATCTATACCACACAGACTAACACAGACGACATCAGCCTATTGATGTTTGCAAATGACTATGAACTAGGAGCAATAGTTGACTCATTTTGTGCTGCGTTCAACATACAGAACAGCCTTAGTGTGTCAGATGTGTGGTGTGTGATGTATGGCCACAATATGTCAGCTAAGTATTGCATTGTCATCCCCTATGTTACAAACCTTGTACCCATTAGCTACCACCTAGGCAGCGGTCAACATAATGGCAACTGTGTGTATGGGATGCAGCTGGAGAGTACTTCCCTTTGATAGTTACATCACCACAAAAGACAGGTAGCCATATGTGGCACCCCTAATCATGACAGGGTGCCATCCAGGAATATAGAGATAACTGCTCAGCCATACTCAACACCCATGTGACCCATAATAGATCACACATTTCCTTTAAGGGTTATTGCCCATGTGTAGATGGCCTACACTGCCCTTCACAATCCCTAGCTGCACTATGTAGCATGCAGCCTACCCTGAATAAAGCCATGTCCAACCCAGAAGTGCTAGACATGCTACACTTAATACATCCTGATCCCAAATAAACACATACATCATTGACATCTACCTTTCTAGTACAAGGATCACAACATGCCTGACAGATCCCTATCCCATACACTTAACATACTCTTGCAATACTATGCATCCCTGTCCAGTGAAGCTGCACATTGCCATTCTCTGTGACATGGTGTGATGACCGCATGCCAAATATATCAGTAACCATGTGTATCAGTTCTGTGGCACTGCTTGAACTGGCCACTGAAACTTACCTGTCTATTGCCTACAGCTAGGTATCCTGTCTGCCTAGGCTCATAAATGGCCCAGGGCATATAGCTTACTAGATTACTATGACCATACATGCTATAGTTGATATCCAACCCTGCAAATACCATCAAGCTAGCTATTGTCCCATGTGTTACACATGTGCAACACAGGAAATACATGGCAGGATGCTACACAGTTGTACAGTGCCATGTAGATGTATATGGCAAAACACATACATGCTTGCAAGCCTGCAGGGTCACAGGTCATGTCCCTAATGGCTATGTATGACTATATATGTGGCATATACACAGCATTAAGGTCAATTGCTTTAATGTGAATGCATCCAGGCATGTGCTGATAGGTAAAGACACCACTACAGGCAAACAGACTTGCCCACGTCAAAACAACATCCACATGGTGTATGAACAATGTCATCACATGACACACACATATATGGCGATAACATCACATCTCCAGTAGGTGTCAAATGTGTGTGATTTATACGTTTCAGTGGTGTTAGTGTCATGTAGATTTACAAAGATGTATTTGTAATCTTAATAAATGTGATACACATGTATGTTCAGCTGTACTGCTATACTTCTCTGTGAGTTACTGTGACCTGTCTCCAT
Source organism: Protopterus annectens (assembly GCF_019279795.1). Classification (NCBI taxonomy): domain Eukaryota; kingdom Metazoa; phylum Chordata; order Ceratodontiformes; family Protopteridae; genus Protopterus; species Protopterus annectens. The sequence goes on along the minus strand of NC_056746.1, from coordinate 308,278,631 downwards.
CATTATGTCTTCCAGGTATGCCACGTAGCAGACTGCTGGCATACAGCCACTTGGAGGATGAGGTCCTCATCCCATACCTCCTTGACAACTACACAATGCTCTTCAGCCATGTGCCACAGGACGCACAGCAGTGGGATGCCCTGTGGGAGGAACTCTGCAGGAGGGTAAATGATGTTGGCGGTCACAACTGCACCTATCAGCAGGTGCGCCAACACTGCACTGACCTGATATGATGGGCGAAACAGTGTGCTAATTCAATTGCCAGGGAACAAGGTGCAACAGGTGGGGGGGTCACTCATCCAGCTCCCACTCACACATACCGAGGAGCTACTGGCCAACCTGGGGACACCTGCAGACCTCCATCCACAAGTTTAACTGGTATTGTGGAGGTGGGTGGCTCTCAACCACCGAGCCTGGAGTTGCCTGGTAAATCACTACTGCACATAAAACACAACTATATATCACATAGTTACATGTGTTACTGTACAATATGTAATGTAACATCATATGCAAAGCATGTATGCAGACATGCCACATACTATAGTCTGCTACTCTATGTATGCACAGATGTGCATACTCTATGTATTGTATTTTACTGGCTTATGTGCTAACATGGACATTGCACCCTGTAGCTATCACACAGGTGTGGATAATGATCTTACTGCTGTGACACTCCTGTTTAGGTACCTCTGGCATTTTGCAGCAACAGCAGCCTGTCTCAGGTGAGATTGTTATTATTTACCAGGCTTGATAATGCATGGAACATATTAATTGCATGCTATCTGCCATAACACACGTACACATAATGTATGGTGGTCCTGTTAAACGGACACTGGTCAGACCTGCAATGCATCACACTGTTTACCTATGTGAAACAATTGAAGACTATATGAAGCACCTACACTAAACCTTCCAAACTGTCATTGCCAGATGTGTGGACAACAGTGAATACAATGATGGAGGTGTGTTCCACTGTAGGGACAGATACTACATATCAGCATTACACATGTTGGGAATACGAACAGTACTGTACAGAGAGCATATGTGTGCACACACTCTAAATGTGTTGTAGCTGGAGTATGGCCAGCCCACAGGATACACTCTTGTGGAGTATACCCTTGCTATGAATGTCACACAATGTCATGTGCTATCAGACATGTCCATGACATGTAGTGGGCTGACTGCAACACCGCTCAACTATCCTGCCAAACATGTCTCACATCCCATACATACCACCCTTTGTCTGCATAACCCTGTCCTCAGTGGATCATATGACATCTATGGGTGTATGTCATATGGGATAACATTGACATGTGAAATAAGATGGCCATCACAACCATTGGACTGAACATGTGTACACATGGCCATGGAAGATGGTCAGAGACATGAAGCAACACACACAATAGAAGTGATGTACATGTGTGTACACCCTGTTGTACATTGGCTCGACACAATACAACTATGGCCTTTGTGTAATGGTGATATTGCAGATGTGAAACACTAAACATCATACAGGCCTGTGCAGGCATAACATGAAACCACCACATAACATGTCTTGAACATCTTGAGTGTGCCACGACATTGAAGCATTCACCTATACAGTATCCAAATACATACATGTGTTGCACAACATACACATACATCCACATCAAGCCACAGATACAGTACATTCACCTTGCTGGTGTCAGACATCACTGTCATGCCTGCTCCTCATGTGTGTGAGGTACACAGATGGCATGTGGGACATAGAGTACTTGTAAGTTAGCCATGTGTGGGCATAGTTGCCAGGTATCAGTAATATGGTTGCAGATGTGCAGGGGTGTCATCCGTATACCATTCTGTGACCTGTGTCACACATTTCACATTAGGGTTTATTGTGTATACACCTCAGTGATGTGGGTCACATTCCACATTAGATATGTATTGTATGTGAACATAGTCATGGCTATGAACTGTGTCAGTAGCTCACACTGTATAGCAATTGTGAAGCCACATGATGCCCTGCAATGGCTGTGCACATCAGCTCAATGTGCAGTATGTCCCTGCATATTTGTAGGGTGGACAGACAATATTGCATCAGCTGAAGGCCCATGTTAGTATAACACATCCCTGCATTGGGGCACCATTACCGTACTGTAGATTGGAAAGGACACTATTGTGTTACACATGTATGCATGTCATTCAACACGTCAGCAGAAGACATGTCATACTACATGTGATTGGCAAGCTCATATGCCACACAGTAAACCTGTACTGGTCTGTGGCACCATTGCAAAGTAGGGAAAGCCATGTCAAACATGTGTGTACAGCCACATGCCCAGTGTCTACACTCAGCTCAGGGGTAGGCGGAATAATGTTGAACAGAAATGCACTGCTTTGGGGGAGATATGCAAGCTAGGGCTCAGGCAAATATAGTATGCAGTCGATATACCCTACTGCTCATGTTCTCACACATAGGGGCAGTGGCCAACACAAAGCATCAGTGGCAGATGTACAAAGGTCAGTGATGGTCTGTTAACATGTGGTGTATGTTGCACACACCATGGCAGTGTGGTGCAACTGTGCAAAGTGCATGCATTGTGTTGCAGGTATGGGGCATAGTCTATTAGCACAAATGGTGTAATACATGTATGTATGCTAACCACCACTATAATTGTGTAAGGTGCATGCCGTCTGCTATAATACATGCATGCTGCTGTGTGCAACTCAGGGATGTATGATAATTACCACTATAATTGCCTAAGCTGAAACTATAATTGTCTAAGCTGAATTCCATCTGCCATATCACCTGCATGTAGCGTGTGTGTCTGTGTGTGTCTGTGTGTGTCAGTGTCTGTATGTGTCTGTCTGTCTGTGTGTCTGTGTGTGTCTCTGTCTGTCTGTGTGTGTCTCTGTATGTCTGCATGTGTCTCTATCTGTCTGTGTGTGTCTGGTATAACTTGTAAAGTACAGTTCTTATCTTCCCCTCACAGGTGTTGATGTAGGTGCATTGCCCTCTTGTGGCCTACCTGATGTTAGTGTCCCTACAGACTCTAGCAGTGATGATGATATTATGATTGAGGTACAGGCAGGGTTGTCAGGGGCTGAATCTGTGCCATTGGTTGTCATTCCACCTGTCTCCCCCTCATCCTCGCACACAATTCCCCTGCCTGCAAATACCCCATCACCACCGGCCATAGAGGAAGGACAGTTGACGGGTGGTAGCATGGAACAGGGAAGTGTGGTGACTATGGAAGGTGTGCCTGCACACCATGATTCCAGTCAACGGACTGGTGATGTCCCACACAGGCATGTGCCCAGCACTGCTCGTAGGAAGACCACTGGCCAACATGCCCCTTCAAGACAAAGCACATTAACCGGAGTCACCAGACGCATGTTTCAGGCTGTAATGGAGGCACAGGCATGTGCTGAATGGCACAACAGACAAGGTCTGAGGCTTCAGAGGGCTGCTGTTCATTCATTAACTGACAACATCCAGGCACTTGCAAATGCTCACCATCATCTTGAAGATGTTTTGGAGAGACGATTGGGTGACATGGTGGGAGTTCTTGACCATGGCATGTCAATCCTTGAGTGTGGAATGTCTGTGCTGGAACATCTGGTGGGAGTGAGGCATCGGGCACATGGACATAGGTCAGCTACATCACCTGTTGAAGGTCTACGTGAACATGCTACTGCACATGCCTGCTCCCATAGTGGTGGTAGCAGCAACAGTGCAGCTGGTGCTGTGCAGTCCACACCAGGACACAGCAGGCCACATGCACGTGGTCCTGGATGATCCCAACAGGGACACGATTCCAGTGGACATGTGTCATCAGATGGTAGCCAATCTGGACCTCTGCCTGGTAGTGCCCGTTCAGTCCCTGGAAGGTGCAGGTCACGTGGCCGCACACCGTGAACTGTGAAACCTGCCTTGTGCAGTCTGCAGCTGTCATTAATACCCCTGTGTAGTTCAGCCACATGCCAGACCTGTGTGCATGCATACACACACACACTGGAAACAAATGTAGGGCACCTCAACACACACACGGATATCATCCACACACGCCCAATGATATCACAGGCCCTAACACATACACATGGTGTCATCCAATGGCATAGCCTAGGCCTCTGGCAAACGTTATCACCCTGTGCATATGATGATGCCTGTGCCACATCCCTGTCATCACCACCATTAGTGCAGGGACATGTTCATAAAGTCTGATGCACAGGGTGAACATACTAGGTAGACAATTGTAGATTAATATTGTTGAGTAGTGTTGACAGGCAGCAGACATACCATGTATTGCAGTTTTTGAATGCATTTTGTACATTTGACAGTATGTATCATGTGTAACAACACTAACAGTATGTTGATCTTGATGTTCTGCCTTCCTCTTTCAGGTGTAGTTTCATGTGCTGGGGGATGTTGGTGTTTGCGGGAGTCCCATATGTACATGTTGACTACCCACAGGTCAGTATGACAATACCTGCATGTACTTTGTAGCTTCCATATCACAGTTATATTCTCCCATGTTTCAATTATGTTTACTGTTCTAATGATCCAAGAGCATGATAGCTGTGTAGTAAGCTACTGTGTTCAGAGCCATCACATCCATAGTGGGTGACATCACAGGTATAGTTACCTGGAGCGTGGAGTGGGTAAAAGAGTGGTATGCCAGATGACAAGGGTAAAGGCCAGTGGAAATAGTGGCTTCTCATTGGGAAGCAGTAATACCCACTGCCGTGACAGTATACAAACACAGACACACCACACACTCAGGGATTCACAGACACAGTAACACACACTCTGACACACACACAGTTGTCAGTGTTTGGATGAGAACCTCTGCCTATGTGCATATCATCATAATAGTACTACGCAATTACAAGACGCGCCACAGAGGTTACACGTACAGGTAGTTGGAATGGCCTAAGATCGAGGACATCGACAGGGATACTACAGTGCAGTGAGTGTATGTAGGGAGGGGGGGTCCATCAGTAGGCTATGTAACAACAGGTCACACCCCAGGGTGTACATGTTAACAGGCAGTTAGTATGCCCATCTACGATTGATGATATCAACAGGGATGCTAGATTGCATTGAGTGGATGGGGGGAGGGGCATTAACATTTCACTATGGTAAAATACAGCCGCACTCCAGGAACTGGACAGCCATACACACAGACAGCCATACACACACACACACACACACACACACACACACACACACACACACACACACATACACACATTGGCATTCGCATAGATATACACCTATGTCACACACATACAGACACTTTACATATGTGAGGTTTAACCACTTGCCTGTGCCTTTCTTTCTACACTTCAGTCTGTACTGGAGTCAACAACAGTTTTCAGGAGAGTGATAACATGTGGGATGTATTCCCAACCATAACTGACATATATGGACACACACACCCACTCGTGCCAGTACTGTGAATCATACACCTGCCTATCTCATGATAGGTACTACAGAAGTATAGTACTATTGCATCTGGTACAATGCTTACTGACTCTTTCCTTTGACAACTGTGCTGATATATGCACAATATATGCACAGGGGAGGTATTACTGTTACAGGTGTCATGCGGTTTACCTTCAGTTTCACCCTTACAAAATTCTACAGTGTCTGTCTTCCACTTCAATTAACAAAACCTAACCTTAGCAGGTACACAGGTTATTGTAGGCCTGGTTGTAACACACCAGTGAGCTGTCCTCAGTAATCATTCATCTGCAAAGAAGCCCTACCACTTAGTAGTCATGTCCAAACATCTGTCCATACCTCATGTATGGCTTACTGTACTTAGAGCATATCACCATATGCAGTTGGCAATGTTGAGGCTGTATTTCAACAGCATGATGTACTAAGACAACAGTCACCTTCAGACATCAGACACTGCACACACATGGAATCTACACAAACATCAATACATGTATACATATGCGGTCTACATCAGTATTGCACTAGCAGGTCAAGAGGATACATTCCACACCTTCCCCACACCATGTGTGAAACATAGTCAAGCATTACACCATAATGGATGTTGTATTCATGTACTGGTAGGACACCACCACTTTCACCATGTAGCCAAGTGTACATATATTACAACAGCACATATCAGTGTGACACACACAGCATTATTCCATGTCATGCTCCTACAAACTATTACTTGACAGTGCCATGGTGAAGCGAGGGCACTGTAATGGTCAACAATGAGCACATCATATTTGCCACACACACCTCATGTGTACTGGAAGAGTGCCAGCAATGTGCTTTGTTAGAGCTAAGCAGTACACTCATTCAAGCATGTGCGGGGTCTGTGGCTTGTAAACATCTCACTCCAGCATGTACTGGCTATTGTGGTACTAAGGCTAAAGTCCAGACAGTACACAACATGTATGGCTTGCAATTGTTGACATGGGGTATATGTAGGAGCTGTGGCCACACATGGGTGTACATGTCATGAATGTATCACATGTGACTACTCAGGAACATACAGAGCAGAGCTGGATTTCCCTGTGTCTGTCAATACAGGCCTTGTATAGGTCCTATGTTCCTGTTATATGGGTATGTGTGTAGGCATTGCATTAGGTGGACATGTCTAAAAACTTATATGCCACATGTGGTATTGTATGATATGATAGGTGTCATGGGTGACCAGCAGAGAGATATTACCTCTGTCAACATAGATATCGAACATTATGTACTGTTAGCATGCTATCTGCCATGTGCATGTGTGTAATGACTGTAGCCACCTGTATGTAGAAAGGACAATGAAAGCTATGTTAATGTAATTTATGTTGTATGAGTGTGGGATGTACATATCCAGGGCAGGTATGGTTAGGTCATATTCAACCATGAGGGTGTTGTTTACTGGTGTACAGCAACAGTCGACTGTATTAATGCTGACAATATCTGAGGGACCCTGGTATGTGTACAATTGAGCTGGTTACAAACAGTGGTTTTATTGCATTGCATAACACATTATGCAGCTGTGTCTGTACATGGGTACTTTGCACAGTTGATGTAGGCCTAGATACAGTCCACCAATCGAGGGTTATCTGGTGGTCTACCATACTATGTCATACCACATATGGATGTGGGTTGGTAGTCTGGGAACAAGGTGGTGGATGTATATGAGGATACAACCTAGAATGCAGCATTTGCCACTGTCACCTGTACCTGACTCATCTGTGATGCATTATGTCAGAGTAGTGGTCTTTACATGTGAGTAGCCTTTATGAATATGTGTACACCACCACCTAGAATGGTCCATGCCACTGTTATGGCCCACATGTCTGGATCTGAGTTATATGGTGGTAGTGCAATTGTGCACTACAGAGCCTTCAGCCAGGTGTTCCTCACTGCACAGATGTCAGTATTCACCATTGTAGGTTCTACATTGAGCAAATGATTGCTAAGGCCACACATCTAGCACTGATTAGCATAAGCATCCCATTCAATTGTCATGTAGGTGTCAGGGTGTTACTTCTGTGTGTAGGACATTTGCCTTGAAATGCGGCTATATGGGTAAATGCGACCTAGGTATTATCCACACACACACACACACACACACACACACACACACACACACACACACACACACACACACACACACACGTGCAACATAGATGCATGTGCTCTGTGTTGAAGGCTCATTGTTCGATCATGACAGCCTGGAATGACAGACACTGGATAACCTCATAATAACAGCAGGACATTTGCTCATTGTTTTGGTCTAGCAGATGCCACCTGTACCATGACATCACTGCGCATGGCATTAATGTGCTTGGTAGCAAATGCCTCATGTAAGGTGACGGACAGCGGTAGAACTTGTGTATATGACCAATGTGAGATATACTTAGGGTAGCAGTCCTGCTAATAATGACAACTACTAACACAGCCAAGAGAGGTCATCTTTACACCTGAACCTCAGTACCATTACACAAGGTGGCTTACACATTATGCTTGCACATGCCACTGTTCCACATATAATGCCACTGTCCACATCCTGCTATCAATGTATGCCTTTCAGGGCAGCAAGATGTGTGACACATGCTGTAGGTAGCATCCGCCTGTACGACCCAGGTAACCAATTGTCTGTCACGTCCACACATGCATGAATGTGTATACGTAACATATATATGTCAGTACGTCATGTACATGTATGCATGTGTATCACACAGCACAGACACAGCTGTATCATTTACGGGCCACATACAGGTATCAGGTAGTAAACCAGTATGATGTGCATATATACTGACAGGTAAGATGTACCTAGCTGCAAACCTGTGTGTTTACAATAGGAGTCCATTACAACGTGTTCTGTACATGTAAGTGTTTGAGCATGCACACTTTGGCCTTCAGTGGTTAGAATCGGAGTGCATCCCAAACAGCCCTGTGCTACTAAGTGTATGAGCGTACCCACTGCCACCTTGTATAATTTGAGTCAGTGCATCCAACAAGCCTTTTGTTGCTAAGTGTATGAGCATGCCCAGTATAACGTTGTGTAGTTGTAGTCATAGTGCATCCCAAATGGCCCTGTGCAACTAAGTGTATAATTGTAACCCTGTATAGTGATAGTAGTTGTCCATTCTGCAGATGACCATACTCCAGTTCAGGTTCCTGTTGTGCTACAACTATACCTCGCAGGCCTACCTGCGGATGATGTGTCTTGTTTGTGCATACAGGTTGTAATGGACACCTACTTTAAACACACAGGTCTACAGCTATGTACTTTGTGACTGTCAGTCTCCCTGTTGTTGTCCTCAGTTGTAGAATGGCAGTCTGACTGCATTGGAATGTGTAATCTCTGTGGTGCGCCTCGTAGCTGTTTAGTACTGTAATAGTGATCTTTAGATGGGCAGGACTTCTGATCCCACCACTGGCAATTGTGTGTGTGTGTTTGTGTTTGTGACAGCAAATGCCTGCATTTGTGTGTCAGCAAATGGCTGAGTGTGTTTGTGTGTGTGTGTGCCTCAGCAAATGCCTGAGTGTGGTTGTGTGTGTGTATTTGTGTCTGCATCTTGTCATGGCAGTGGGTTTTGCTGCATTCCAAAGAGATGCCTCCTTTTGCACAGGCCTTTATCCTTGTCAACCGCTAAACCTCTCTCTTCCCCCTTCCCCACTGCAAGTAATCGTGTGATGTCACCCAGCTCAGACATGGAATCAGTAAGTGTAATTGCATGTGTTCTGTGGCACATACCCCAACTGCATAACACTGTACTAGTTACCTTTACATAGGCAAGATATGTATGCACAATACTGGCAAGTGTGTGCGTGTTTGTGTGTGTGACTACCCTGTAGCCAGGCATACGCATGTGTAATGTCTTTTAGCACACCATGGTAGCCATCTGTGGTGACCGGTGTCTACAAAGTATTACGTAATTATGAATGGTAAAGAATACACAGTCAAGCATGACTGCAGTTGGGTATGTTATTTTCCTGTGCCACTGTCGAGCAGTGACATAGAAGTGGTCACTGGGGTGTAGGTCCATATCCATCATTCCCCCACCCTAACTCCACAATCCCCGGGGTAGATTACATTAGCCATCATTCCCCACCCCAAACTCCACATACACAACAACCATTCTTTCTCTGGTGAACTGCTTATGATTTAAATGTTATAACACAAGAGATGCCTCTGTTTTGTGTACATGTCAGTTCTTTTGGAACCCTACTGTGTCACAAAGGGTGTTCAGACGTGTGTGTGTGTGTGTGTGTGTGTGTGTGTGTGTGTGTGTGTGTGTGTGTGTGTGTGTGTGTGTGTGCATATATATATATATATATATATATATATATATATATATATATATATATATATATATATATATATATATATATATGTATCTGTGTATATGTATGTATATATATATATATATATATATATATATATATATATAGTGTGTGTGTGTACACATCCCGTAGGTGCATATATATATGTAGCTATGACAGTTGTACAGATGTAGACTTGTCTTTTTTGTTTCACAGAGTACAGCACATTCAAGGGTACTGTACATATGTACACAAAAGGACTGTCCCATTTGTTTTCAGTACTGTGGAATACCTGTAGTAGGATGTGCATTAAAGACTCCATGCAACATGTGTACAACACAGATGGCTTAATGGTATGTCCAGTAACCTCAGTGTGCATGGTCCAGGGTTCAAGACCTGCAAGCCTTGTTGATACTGTCAATTAGGACTGCATAAGACACTTGTAAGCAGGTGTAAATGTGTTTTTGTGACAGTAAGCAGCGGGTACACGCAGGTAACAGACATGTACAACCCGCAGTACACTTGGAATGCCCTTCTTTGGCAATCCTGCTGATGTCACCCACCTACGAATACACATCTGGGACTGCTGTAACCCAGTAATCTCCATGGCATGTGCTGTAACTGCATAATGCCGTAGTGTGGTAAACTAGTTTAGTAGGTGTTCTAATCCCAGACAGGTCAATTGTGTGTGTGTGTGTGTGTGTGTGTGTGTGTGTGTGTCTGCCTGCCTGCCTGTGAAAGAAACAATGCTTTTAGAGTATGCACACTCTTTACAATTCACATGACCACCTTTGGCAATCCTGCTGATGTCACCTACCTAGGAATACACCTCTGGGACTACTGCAGCCCAGTAATCTCCATGGCGTGCTGTAATTGCGCAATGCTGTAGTGTGTTAAACTAGTTTGGTAGGTGTTCTTATCGCAGGCAGGTCAAGTGTGTGTGTGTTTGTGTGTGTGTGTGTGTGTGTGTGTGTGTGTGTGTGTGTGTGTGTGTGTGTGTGTGTGTGTGTGCATGCCTGCCTGTGAATGAAATGATGCTTTTAGAGTATGCACACTCTTTATAATTCACATGACCACCTTTGGCAATCCTGCTGATGTTACCCACCTAGACATACACCTTTGGGACTGCTGTAACCCAGTAATCTCTGTAGCACATGCTGTAACTGCATAATGCTGTAGTGTGATACACTAGTTAGATAGGGGTTCTATTCCAAGACATGGCAGGTGTGTGTGTGTGTGTTTGTGTGTGTGTGTGTGTGTGTGTGTGTGTGTGTGTGTGTGTGTGTGTGTGTGTGTGTTTGACTTTCAGAGCCTGTGTGGAGGTGGCTGTGAATGTCTAACCACTGGGCATGTTGGGGAGTGTATTTTGTAGTTTTCCTATATGGTGTCCGTCTTATATGTCACACTGTCCACCTCACGAGGAATACAGATGTCAGTCAGCCAAGGGACTGTGTTGGCAAGCCATACCCCTAGATCTGGCAAAAGGTCTGTTGAACAAAGTATGCAACCCTACTATTACCTGGAATATGTCCTGAACCCATGTGTCATACACAAACACACTTGCCTAGAATATCCCACTATGTTGCTAGTACCCTGCACATTGATGACAGATAGTAGGCATGGTGTGATTGCAGTGGGCTGCAGAGGGCATGGCACCCTGTACAGCAATACAATAGGCACATAATTTCAGACAATGTGCCTTCACTATGTTCCCCACTGGATGCCTGCAATATATGTGGTGCCATCAAATGTGATCCACAGAGGCCATACAATGCCTTACACATGTGCCCTGTATGGACCGATGCCACTGATACCAGGGAATACATTTATCATTCAATCAATGCAGGTGCAGGGTCAACCTGCTGACTATAAGCAGGTCCTGCCACACCAGGCCAGTACTGGCATATCAGAGGATAACAGTCTGTGTACACAACATGTGCCAGCCAAACCAGGTACACCTGTACATGTCACTGTACATTATTGTAGGACATGCACATCCCAGGCAATGTCCATGTCAAGGACTATCAAACACAGACATGGCATGCATTGCAAAGCTATGGCCATACACAATGGTAACCAGGATGTCAGAACAGTTCATACAATACCCATCTGTGTGGGACATTGCAGACACTACACCCCTGTACCACACTGCACACCATTGTCGGGTGGTGTGATGCCAAGGATTACCCCTCACCCAGCCTTGTACAGCCATCTTGCACAGCCAGCCACTACACACCCATGAAGCAATGCATACATGCATGTCAGTACTGGCACCTTGTGTCTGCATGTGGGGTATGATGCTCCCAACCACAGTCCCTTCCAGTATAACTCCCATTGGCATACCGACAGATGTAAAACACGTTCACATGCCCTAGCCCATAGAACCTCTGGATATCCCCTGTGGTGCATGTAGTACCTGTGCATTTACGTAGTTTGGAAGTGTATTTGTGGGCATGGCAAAGAGTGTCAATGTGAGTCCATTACAGAGTGTGGTTGTGTTGACAATGACATCCGTTCATGTGGACAGCCATGTGTGCTACACCTAATGTATGTCTACTATATCTCTGTTTCAGATGTTGCTCACCAACACACATATATGTTCTTACAGCAGACCAACATGTCAGCTTTGTGGCAGATGGAGTAACTGCATGCACTTGTAATAGTAATGACTAGTCAGTCAGGGGTTTGAACCCCTGTACTGGTAGGTGTGTGACAGGTGATGCTTAGGTTTTAGTCTCCAAGCCCTTCTCTGATGTACTTTGCCTCTGTCTGTCCCTCCCACACACTCTCTGGTGGATGTGGAGGTGTACACCTGCTCAGCAGCAGCTTGTGTTTTGTAAGTGGTACCTGGATCTGGTGTTTGGTAAACGGCATCACAGATGATACCTGGATGTTCCTCAAACAACATACACAGTGGGAAATAGCCTAAAGACAGGAGGATGATGTGCCAGACATGACTACAGCATGTAAGTGTAGCTATGCTTCATTGAGACTACTGCCTGTTTAACAAGTTGTGTGTGGTAATGGCTATACTGCATGTTTTAAAACTGACAAGACAGTGCTCTGTTTGTGAGGGACCCCCATCTGTAGGGACATCTGTGGACTGGTCAGTGTGTGGAACCATTTGTTTCCTGTGTTACTCACTGAACACACATCTGTGAACTGCAGGAGCATAGTGTGAGGATTGCAGCCGGTACATGGTGATAGTGATGAGTTACTCCCATCGCATCCCTGACTGGACATATGTCACATGAAACAGTGGTATGACAGACACTGTCTGGGGTTCTCAGTGACATGCCAGTAATAGGCTACTGTTCATAGCTGCAGTCACAAGTCTTCTACACTTTGTACAGATGTCATGCAGTATATATGCTTGGGGTCTGCTCCCTCTGCAAATGTATACCATCTGTTGTGTTGGGTTGATGGTCATATCTATGCATGCTGTTATAAGTAATCCTGAATGCTGTTGACTATTACTAAGCCATATCTGTGTTTAAACTGCAACACCATAGGCTGTATGGGTTTGGAGGTCTCGGCAGAACCTCCTGTCACACTTCAGCTGGCCATGGCACTGGGCACCAGCACATCTGGGGCCCAGCCTTGGACCTCCACCACTGTTGGCTCTGCACCATCTTCTCGTGGTACCGCCACTGAGGATGGGGCTTGTCCCCCCTGGGAGCAGGTCCAGACAGGAACATGTCCACTGTTGTACAGTCCCGGACGTGGTGCGTAGGGGGCTCAATAAGGGGTTTGAGGCCAGATATGCCAGCTCTAGGGCAGAGTGTCACATTTACAGGATGAGGCTGCCCCTCCTAGACAGCCTCCAGCACTGCCACCTTTGCAGCTGTTTTGGTGCAGTGGTGGCTGCCCATGGCTAAGGACTTCCATCCCACTGTTACCATCTGGGGGCTCATGGGCTTGTGACTGCCGAACACCCCTCCCCGTCCAAGGTGTATCCCTCCACATGTGTCATATACCGACCCTGTATGCTGTCTTGTCTGTCATCTTACCCTACCTATCCTCCACTAGCATACCTCCTCTCCTTCCCCCACATCCCACTCTCACCCTATGGAAACAAAAGGCCAATCGGTTCCTAGAACAACAATTACCCCATACATAGCTGTCCATTTCACACATGTGTCCACTGGACACATGTAACCCTT